>NW_017298491.1:61277-113131 GCF_001594075.2 Trachymyrmex cornetzi
GGGCGATCAGATGTTAAATCATCTAGTAACAAATAAGCTCCTTTTTATATTCGCCAGTTTTTACAGAAATCGCCCCACTTCTATTCCTTTTTCACCCTATGAAAGGTTGCTCATTTCTGAAAAACCGGTTCACTTTACAAGCAAAGTAGTAAGGGACTTTTTTGTTCAAAATCGTGTCAGCTACATTTTTTGTTTGAAACTTTTTTTTTCCATGCACAGATTTCTGGGAAATCGATGTTTTCCGTTTTTTACCCCCTTTAGGGGGCAATTTCTGACGAAGCCCGGGGGTACAAGTGGTAAACTTTTTTGCATCTTTTTTGGAGACTACTAGTGGACATTCATACCAAATTTCAGCCAGGTCGGATCATTTTTAGAGATTCAGTGGTATTTTTGCCTCTGACGAATGGACTAACAAGATTTATTTTGCATCAAAGAACGACTTGAACAGAAATAAACAGAATAAAAATGTAGTAAAAGATTCGATTAAATCTCGCGTGATCATCATATTCGATGATTAACTAATATGTAATTGATTGACAATTGAATTTCGTTTTCTTGATTTATTGAAATCATATAATTTTTTCTTCTCGCAATGTAAAATAAAAATCAATTGCGCTCCTTAATTAACCGTAATTATATTACCAGATTGTAAAAATTAAAACCTTTTTATTAAGATAAATTGCGAAAAGAATTTCCGATAATATTTTGCGCAACTGAGGTGTAAGTACTCCAAAGAAAATCATCGTATCAGTGCGAGATAACAGACAAGTAGCCAGATTTAGAGTTAAAAAAACCGAGGGAGAGTGGGTCTAGCGAATTATTATATACTTCTCGACGTGCGATTTCAAAGCGAAAAGTTGAGTTTCTCGGAAATAGTCGGAAGTTAAAATGCGCATTATTCGCAAATTATCTTCCGTCTGATCGTCAAAATGTCATAAGCCACATTCTAGTCGTCCGTTTCGCTCGCGGGTAATTGCACAGCGTGATTGCGACACAGGGTAACGATCGGAAATTTTTGTCAATCAGTCTACAATCCGATAGCCACTGCAGGAAATTACGAAACGATCGCAGCCGCGAGAAAGCAAATGATGACTAAATGAAGAACGGAAGAAAAAACGAAAGAGAGAACGTATGATTGTCCCTTCTAATCGGATGATCGGCGGAAAGATGCGCGGCCCGTCTCGCTAGATCCGGCGTTGCGATTAACGATGAGAATAGATTTTCTCACGAAGCCCTGACACATTCCCCTGGTAACCGGGCAGCCTTATTCTCTCATATATATATGGAATATGGAGAATGGGTCGAGGAAGATTGCGCGTGACGCGTTTTGTCGCTGATAAGCGTACGGCAGTAACGTATCGCGACCGGTGCATCCTGTTTCCGTGCGAGCATGTCTTGCGCTGAGGGACCGATATATAAAATAGTAATTTAGAAAAATATCCAGCTCTAAAATGTTTTTGCATATTAAATATAAAAATGTGTTTCTTTATAAAATGTGTTTTCTTTAATTTTTACAATTTGGTAATATATTAAGGAGCGCAATTGATTTTTATTTTGCATTGCGAAAAGAAAAAATTATATGATTTTAATAAATCACGAAAACGAAATTCGATAGGCAATCAATGAACTAATTATCGAATACGATAATCATGCAAGATTTAATCGAATCTTTTACTACATTTCTATTCTGTTTCTAAAATAGTATGTGACAAAATTTTGTTTATTTTTGTTGTAAGTCGTTCTTTGATGTGAAGTGGACAATTTAAATTGTTCATTTGCATTACATGATTCAGATAAGAGTATTATAATAAACATCGATAATCGATCAGTAATATTGATAGTATTGCATTAATATTTTTAATATTTTTACAACCTTACACGATCAGTATTATAAATATATAATACATTTCACTTTATTATCAGTATTATTGACAATAATATATTTCAATTTATTTCACTTTTGAGGGCTCTTTTACGTATATTATCTGTTGTACTATGACATACTGTGACATGGCTCTTAATAAAGCGGTATTGATGTTCGAGAATTAAGATCCAAATCACCATCAGTATTTTATTAATATTAATCACACACAATCAGTAAATATTGTCGGTATCTGTTAATATTGACAGTATTATTGACCATGTAGAGTCACCTTTAGCATCTATGTTCTATTAGAAATAATTGAGCATGTCAGCATCTCTCTTCCACTTAATTCTTTAGAAAGAGAGCGATACGCTAGCTTCAAGCTATCTCACGGTTTCTAAACCGAGATCGACTTCAGAAGTGCGCAGTCTATTTTTAATGACTACGTTCACATCGAAAGAGACCTATATTGCGGCCTGACCTATATTTTAGGTCGAGTCTCAGTCACAAAAAAACGAGATCTGATCATAGAGAAGATAGGTCATCTACTGACTGCTCAGAGACAACACAAACTAACAATTATAAATGTGACTGAAAGTTATTCCTGTCATGTTGAGCTCCCCCACATCGAGAGAGAGAAAATTAGAAACGTCAGAACTAAATCCAATAAAAGATGAAAGAAAAGGAAAATGAAAAAAAAGGGAAATATTGAAAATATCGGAGTAGAGACTATGGAAAACTAATATTATCAAAAAACTTATACGAACAATGTTCGTACACAATTTTTCCATTTGTAATTTCGAGAAATATTAACTGATAATTAAAAGTGACTCACTGTATTTGATACTGATTGGCCAACATATAATTTTCAATACTTCCCTTCTTTTTCACATTTATAATTGTTAGTTTGTGTTGTCTCTGAGGAGGGCTCAAAAGTGAGTCAAAACATGTAAGCGCGTTTGATAGAATAAAGAAGTTTTACGCTTTACAAGTGTATTATTTGCGCGACGTCTTCTGCGCCTGACTCCTAATGTCCTTATTCTCTCTTTCCAACTTCTTTTAAATAATAATTTAAAAAATCGGAAAAACTGATTAAGGGTATTTAGAAAGAAAGTATCCTCATTTTGGGACTCTATATAATTTCGATCTTGCTTTTATCCATAACTATTGCTTGGTTAAATTAAGTAATTGATTGTCTCTGAACATACTAGAGATATGACTGTTCCACTCTCATCGCATTGTCTAAAAATAGAGAATTTTATATTATACTGACACACCATTTACAAGATACGAATTATTTTAATTTACAACTGATAACCGGAAGCGTATATTGTTACGTATTACAACGTTCACATAACTTCCAACTCATACACTGAGCGAATTTTATTATATTAACTACTGTGAGTTTTATCATATTTTTGCTTGCGATTGAGAGCGAATTGTAATTTTTATATATTTTTATAACTTTGTAATATTTTCAACGTTCTATTTTTGTGTATTTAACATTGATAATGATCCAACAGGGATCGAAACGTTTGTTTGTGTTATATTGTTTATTGCCGGCACATTAAAGTTTTATATTCTGACTAAATGACATATTTATAATGTGATTTTTAAAAAATTTCTATTTCTAACGACTAACTCTTAGGCTCGTAGCCCTTTTTCTTTCATCTTTTTAAATTAAATAAATTATCTTATTAATACCTTGAATTATACAGAAATTAAACATTTCTAAAATCTCTAATATTCACGTTAAAAAATTATTGATGATTAGATATTTACAATGCATTTGATTATTTATATATAATGGTAATTTTTTTAATAATATAAGTATGCCGCAGCAGTTTACAACAAACGCGTCAGAAGATAACTATGTAAATGCGGAACTTGCACTGATGATGGAAAAATAAACGATAATAAACCGTGTTAAATGAATTATATGCCGATTATGCGCTTAGTCTCTGTATTTAGAAGTTTATGTAGTAGTGTACGCGATTTATCTAGACACTATAATATAATCATGTTTTATACGAGAATAGAAAATAAAAACCTCTTTACTGAGATTATTAAATCTTTAATAATGTTATGTTGTTCTATAAGCAAGTATTTAATTGCATTATCGTTTATATTATACAAATTTTTATGTAAATATATTTGTAATGTTTTTTATGTGCCTTTGATGACCATATGTTAAACATATCTCTTTCCGTTTGAATTTGAAATTAATGTTTCTTATTTTGTAAACTTAAAGAAATGTTTAGTAAAAATTTTTACTAAGGAGATCAGAGAATAAATGAGGTTGTAAACAAGTGCAAATAGTTTGAATATACATAAATCTTTGCTTGTACATCTTATCGTACTGTGGATATAATACCTTTATGCAGTACGTGGTATAACATAGTAAACGTGTTGATCGAGAATGAGAATGTGATTTATTATGTTAAGCAGATTTTGGATTCTTGCACGTAAAATTTAGCTGATTTCAGATTCATGCACAAAAAGTATTTTTCCTTTCTACATTTTTTCTACGCGATATAATTTTCAGCACTCTGTAATTTTCCGACATAATATAAAGAAATTCCTTGTTTTATCTTTGTACAAAAAAAAATTTTATATCAGAATAATGAAATTCTTAATTATACAACAAGAATTTTAACTAAAAATCTCATGTTTATATTTAATTAACTATTTGAATTTCTTTAGTATGATTTTACAAATACTAATTGATATGCTACTTAATCGTATATCTACATAATGAGTTGTACAAATAAAAATCTATACTCATTCAAATAATTTATGCTTGCTCGTAACTGTTTATCCTCTGATTTTCGCAACAGAAATTTTTACTAAACATTCCTTTAAGTTTGATTTTTAAAATTATAAGATAATGTTAAATTTACGCAGAAAGTGAAAGGCAATTATTAATTAAAATGAATTAATACATTTTTAATTCTAAGTGTGTAATTCTATATTTTAAAAAAAATTATTTTATTATTATTATTTATAAATTATAAAATTATAAAAAGCGACACACATAAATATCGACTTATCTGACCTAACACATTTAACTTTCTAATTTATGACTTTCTAATCACACAGTATTATTATTAATTATTATTATTAATTAATATATATTAGTATATAATAATAAATTATTATATACTAAATTATTTATATTGATTCATATTGACATCACTGATAGCGTTAAAAAATTGATTTCTCGTACCTTCATGCAGTTAGTTGTCACACAATTGGAGAAGGTTAGGGCAGCCATTTGTCTCTAATACTGAGAAAGAAACATCGGGTCACTCCGCGATTTCTGTCGCACTGGATGACCTACTGTTCCTTTCTCGGAGTCGAGAAGAAACGTACCACGATTACCACAGATGCATTATTTATCCACATTCTTCTCTCTATTACCACCGCAAGTCTCGAGATGTTGTCGAGATACCTATTACCTCCCGCGCTGTCATCCTACGCACGCGATAGTATTTCGAAGGATTATATTTTCAACTGCCATCGATCATGCAATTTTTCTTTCCTGCTTCAGTAAGAAAGGCCGACTGACGAGCGTGTCTATCGATCACTGTGAGGTGATTGATCGATGCGTGCTGAGTATATTGCACAGCAGCAGCAATCGTATAAAAATTTGTCGAAAGCAAGACATAGTTCGAACAAAAGTATATCGCGTATATCACGCATCATTTCTTTGGTTGTTATAGATGATAGAAAGGGAAAAGTTGAAAGTGTTATTTTTGCTTTTCAGCAGAGAGAGCAGAGAGTACAGTAGCTAAGTAATAATCACGAATATGATTGCTGTATATTCTCACAGTCACTTTCAGATCCACTGATTGTACTCTATCGCTGCCAGTCGAAAACTTGTCAGATTTACTTTTAATTTGCTTATCTCATCTTTATTCTTTTTCGCTAATTCGAAGTTATTATTTTAAATCTCAGTCATTCAGTATTAATAATGACACGATAAAGCTGACTTATTTTAATTATCTCATTCCTACTGTTATCTCGTCGCTTATGATTATTTTTAAATTATTTTTAATTAAAAATTTTCAGACATTTTCATAAAACGCTATAAACTAGTTAAATCCGCACATTTTTCCTTATGTATGTATCTGTTTCTATATGCTTTTTTTTCATATTTCTGATAGTTTCAGAGTTCGGTTATTGCGGTTGTAGGAAGACATTTCTTTCTCTCTGTAATACAGCTACGTTACAGTGAACCAGTTTACTTCTGGATTTAATGTGATAAATAGACTATAACGTTGAGATCCCAATCTGTCTTAGTCTTTCTGGCGTAATTACTATTGTAACAATCAATAAATCTCTCACTTGCTCGGTAGACTAATATCACTGAAAAACATCACTGAAGATATTATCAAATAATAGATTCATTATGAATATACATAATGTAATACATCGAGAAAATATTAATTTTCAAGATAGGATAATAATAGATATAGAATAGTAAATACTTAAAACGATATGAGAGATTGTGCAATTAATTGATTTCTTAATTAATACAATTGAATAAAAAAATTAGATTTAATAGCAAATAACTGTAAAACATATAATTTTTCATATTTCATTTTGCAAAGGTAAGAAGAAGTATCTTCCGATGTCCAAATAGATACCGTCGAAGTCATCGACCCGGCACGGCAATGTTATGCAAAATGCGGTTAGTTAATAATGTAGCTCTTGGTAAGCGTTGGATCGATTACTTAATACTATCGTATAGCCATGAGAAATCTCACCGACTTCTCTATCATAAAACTATCACTGAAATATTTAGTTTGTATAATATATCGTTATTTTTTTACCTATTTTATTTCGCATATTTTTATATTGTTCTGAACTCTTTTTTATTTACATTTTTGAATTTTACTATGCACATATTATATATGTTCACATGTTTTGTTGGTAACTAAATTTTATACACGTTTATTCTTATATTATTCAATTTTATACTGCAGAATCTGGATTAACCTTTTGTAAGAAGGACTTACTTTGCCTTACTTAATATAGCATTATCAGCGACTTTTTTATATTTGGCGAATACTTTTTGTAATCGAACCATGGCGTATATCCAGGATTTATTTTTTAATAACTACATCTATTCATTGTTGGATACTCAGCGATATTTGAATGTTTGCGTAAATCCAGAATCTACCTTCCGTCAACTACATACAACTGAAATCAGGGCCTAAAGAACCAAAGTCTATTTTTAATAATTTTCATTGTACTTCTATAATTAGTGATCTATGTTAATCTATTGTAGTCAACCGCTTTTATATATATACTTGTTTATAACTTTGAAAATGACCCGAAGGTGGTCGAAACGTTAGTTTGATGTAGACATATTTTTATTTTGTTTTTACTTTTATTTTACTTAATGTCAACTGTATCATATGTACATTAAAATTTGTTTTGTTTTGGCTCGTAGTTCTTCTGATTATATTTTGTTTTATTTGAATTATTTGAGCCTTTCTTTATTATGTATTTGGACAATATAATTTTCATTCTTTTTAAGATATCAATAAAGGAGCAATAATGATAATCATAATTAATCAATTAAAGACAAATTGCGATAATATATAAGAGACAATGGCATATAATTAGATATTTACAAAAAATAGTAAAATAATTATAAAAATGATCTATCCTACATAAAATAATTATGATTTCTGATAAAATGAAATTAATAGTGCTTTAGTATATATGCTTTAGTATATATACTACTTTAGTATATATAACTTTAATATTTGTATTCATTATTACGCATGTACCTAACAAAACGCTAATAGTTCTTTGAACATTTGAGATAGCTCCTTTTGCCTACGCCCTACAGTATCATTTCCCTATAATACATCACTTTTGCCGACAATTTGTTCGCGCACAAAAATTATTGCCTACGTCCACTTTTGCGCACAAATAAAAATTTTAGAAACGGAGTTACATTTTCCTACATGTATAATTATTATCTACGTGTATTATTGCCTACAAGTATTATTGTCTATAGCTCGATTGCCTACATTTTGGCACACAAATAAAATCTTCAAAAACGAAATCACATTTATCTATATGTATTGTCTATCTATATCTATTATATCTATTGTCTACAGATCGATTACCTACATGTATATTATTGCTTACTGCTCGAGTGCTTACAAGCACTTTTGCTCACAAATATAAAAATAAGGTTAAGTTAAATAAAAAAATAACTTATTTTTAAAGCAGAGAATTTGTTTTGAAACAGAATTTGTGTTTTTAAAGCAGAGAATGTAGGCAATCGAACTGTAGGCAATAATGTAGGCAATAATTAAACTGTAGGCGATAATACGTCATCTGTAGGCAATAATATATGTAGGCAAATATGATTTCGTCTCTGAAAATTTTATTTGTGTGCAAAAATGTATATAGACAATCGAGCTGTAGGCAATAATACTTATAGGTAATAAACTAATAATACATGTATAGGCAAATGTAACTCCGTTTCTAAAATTTTTATTTATGCGCCAAAGAGCATGTAGGCAATCGAATTGTATAGGCAATCATTTTTGTACGCAAACACCGTCGCGTCGGGAAAAATGATGTAGGCAAACGGTACTGTAGATAATTGATTTGTAGGCAATCTCCCCATATATTCTCTTCGCAGAAATCAATATTTCCATTATAACTTTAAAATTGGAATAATTACGACGAGTATTTATTTAAGTATCTTTTTATAACAGAGGTAACTTTGTACATATATTTATATATTCAGACATATGTATATTTGTCTATATTATTAATATGATTATAGTTTAAAACTTACTAAAATATTAAAAATTACTGTTATTATTTCAGAGATAATAACCAAAAAACAATGCTGACAGCAAGATATATCTTGTATTAGTAATTTATCAATTAATCGATTATTTTATAATCAATGACAAAATTGATACTGATTTAATTTGTCTTTCTCATAATTGATAAAGTAATTCGACACACAGTAGGCTATAATGAGTAGACTAATAAGAAAAATACGTATTTTTGTTATCGTTTGAGATAATTCATTTCAACAATTCTAATGTCATTAATTGTCCGCAATTTTATCACGTAATAAAAATGTATTAATAGATAAATTGGAGAAAATAGAAATTTTAAGATAATTTTACAATTTTGGGCGTAAAAATTCCAAAATGAGCTATAATTTATTTTTTAAGTTATTTCTAAAATAAATGTTAAATATAAATGTGAAACAATCTGAAAGAGAAAATGTTTAGAATGCGATTAAAAATTTGACAATATTTCATATTATACAATGTAATGTACATGTAGTATTTATGAAGCGATCTCTTTCAGTTTTTGGAGAAAAACAATCTACATTATGTATCAACACTTTGCGGTCCATATATTTATTAGCTAGTGTAGTTGGTGCATTTCATTTTATTCTTTTTCCGCAAGTAATAAGTGATAAAAATAGACAGAAACTTACAGCGTGTGAGTGATGCTTAAACCGATCGTAGTTAATATTGTTATTTGGCTAAAACAAGCACGGCTATTATGCAGGGTGGGGCAGTAACTCTGTCCACTTGGAATACCTATTTCCGCTATTTTTAGAGATATGAAACAATATATTTATTGAAGTTGTATAGCATTAAGAAGAGTACAATATACTATACTAATAGTTTTTCTATTGTATAAAAAAATCATACAATTTACCATTTAAAAAAGTGAAAGTGACCTTGAAATCTTCGAAGCGTCTCCACCCATAGAAAAACTATTAGTAATACCTATATTGTACTCCTCTTGATGGTATCTTACAATTTCAATATTCTAGGTGGACAGAGTTACTGCCCCACTCTGTACAAATTGAGCTGTACATTTTTTTATCATAAATATACGTCGATATAAGAGCACTTATTAAATTGTTTTTTGTTTTCATTTATAATAACTTTTATCAATAAATCCATAACAATGTATGTAAAAAGTTGTATATATTTATTGATAAAATATCCTTACGCGACGGGATTAAAGCAGTCGGTGGACTAAAACGTTGAAATTCGCGATGGCATTGTGTCGTTGGCGGACTGTAAAGAATTAAAAATGTGACAAGGAACACTAATCACACATTTATAAAAATATAAAGATCATATCACGATATGATCGTAAGATAATAAGAGTAATTTAATCAAATCGATAACATATTATTCTTTCAAATTAAAATTTACTCTATACTCAGTGAAAAGATTTGACTAGATGATTTCTTGACAACGCTATTAATAAATAGAGAATTATTGCTTTCAAGCACACGCATGTAAGAGATATTTTTCATCAAAATTTAATTAATAATTTCTTATGTATATAATGTAATTTTTAATTGATATGTCATAAATTATTTCTGAGTGATAACTAATTATTAAAAAAATAATTTTGTACCTATAATTAATTAATATTAATGGATGTTTTTTATCTATACGGAAAAAAATGAACAACTATAAAAATTAGGTATGGTAGTTAAATTCAGTAGTATTATATGGACACCTAACATCGTGTCTGCGAAGTCGAATTTAGCTGTGATATTATCATTGTAACAGACAAGCATTTTGCTATTATCGATGTATTGATCATTGCAATTGCAGCAAACGTTTTCTGTGTAGCAGACAATTTGATAGCAAGTACAATTTCAGCAAACCATATTTAGCTGTGGTAGAGACAATTTTCTTTTACACAGACATATCCGCTAACAATGACAACTAACTTCATGTTGTTAAATAAATTAGTCTGTAACAGATGCATACTTTGCTATCACATCCTTATATTAACTACAGCAGAAAATCTTTTCTATGTATTAACAAATTTCATAGCTATAGTAATTAATAGCTAATGCAATTTCAGCTAATCAGAATTAGCTGGCCAGAAACATTATTTTTCCATGTAATATTGCGCTTTTAAATTTTAATTTGCCAAAGAACCTTTTCTTTTCGTTTTTATTTAAAACAGATTATTTGTCTATGATATTATTTGGTAATGTTCAGTGAGATAGGAGACCGCGACATATCAAAGTTGCAAATCAGCGAAATGTATATTCTATATATACAGGGTCCGCCAAAAGTACCGGGACGGTCTAATAACTTTTGAAAGAATTAAATTTTCAAAAATCGCCGAAACACGGAAATCCCCTCTTAAAAGATAGCTTGTTTGAAAAATCGAATCACGTGTTTCGGCGATTTACATCATTTTTAACGTTACTACGACTAAACGCTTAAAAATGAAATATCCACGCGAAAAACGCTCGCAGCGCCATCTACGACCAGTGGTCTGAATTCGTCTCGAAAATACCTTTCAAACGAGCCCCCACTCGACCCATGTTGCCATTTAAGATTTTTGGCCTCCCTCGTGCCCCCCACCCTCCTTGAGGTTGGGGGGGCCAAAATCCCCCCTCAAAAGATAGCTTGTTTGAAAAATCGAATCACGTGTTTCGGCGATTTTTGAAAATTTAATTTTTTCAAAAGTTATTAGACCGTCCCGGTACTTTTGGCGGACCCTGTATATATATACAGGGCGTCCCGTAAGTTTTGATCAATTGCTTTTGTGTAGATAGAGGGGACTAAACTCAGTCGAAAAGTTCTCTACCATTTTGCAATTTTCGCAATAGTTAACAAGATATTAATTACTAAAAATTGTCAAATATTAGTCTTGAATAATTTTTTACTCAAAACTATCAACTTTACAGGAAAACTGTAAGAGACAAAAATCATTTATTTTCTTCTCATATAATTCTAAGAATTTTTTCAGAATTTTTTATCAACTTTTTAGTACTGCATTTTCTTATTTTTACCAACATGAGAAAATACGGTATTAAAAAAATTCTGAAAAAATTCTCAGAACTTTATGAGAAGAAAATAAATGATTTTTGTCTCTTGCAGTTTTTCTATAAAGTTGATAGCATTTGAGTAAAAAATTATTCAAAACCAATATTTGGCAATTTTTAGTAATTAATATCTTGTTAACTATTGCGAAAATTACAGAATGGTACAGGACTTTTCGATTTAGTTTAGTCCACTCTATCTACATAAAAGCGATTGGCCAAAACTTACGGAACACTGTATACATACGTAATATTATATGCCGGCGAAAACGTAAATATTTTTGATGCGGAAACGAAGCCGCGCGCGCGTGTGGCGTCTTAATAATTTGGCAGAAACGCATGATTCGCGTGACCATGTATACAGGGAACTGTCGTGTAACGGGAGAGTGACGGCCAACCGGCCGTTGGCGCACAGTGGAGGGTTTCTACATATAGAGGTGAGCGCAACTCGCGAAACGATTCAGTTCTCTCGAAACCACGCGGCAAAAGACAATTCTTGGGATAAGCAACGATAACCGCGGGTTCATCTTCCTTTGTGCCGATCATATTCGCGAATTTTTATGAATTTTTAACGAGTAGGATTTTTGATATACGGAAATACAACGAAAACAGACTTTGTGCAAGATCTGTGTGCAACTTTGCAGCTACGACTTACTTTTTGGGGTAAGTAGTACGAAAAATTAAAAGAGTCAATAATCTCTTCATTGGTTCTTTCATCCTCTGATGGCTGTTTTTCGTAAGATCGTTATAAACTTTCTTGACTTTTGTATGATCGATAAGCATATCGTGTTAATACGTTACCAATTAAAACAAAGACGTACTTTGAAATGTTATTTAATTCGATCGCCTCTTTTGTTTCTTTCGTCGTGAGTTGGCATTAGTGCCAATGACTTGTGATATTTCAATTTTGCAAATAGCAATGAGTCTACTATACAATTACGTAAAAAAAAATACGTAAAAATGTATGTAACATATAGGGTGATTTGTTTTAATCTTAACAGGTAAATATTTCGAAAAAAATGAAATTTTATCAAAAAACATTTCAAATAAAAATTGTATGGTATAGAGGGGACATTACCATTGTACATCGCTTTCTATATCACGTAATTTTTATTTGGAACGTTTTTTGGTTAAATTACATATTTTCAAGATATTTTTCCCGTTTAAAATAAATCACTCTGTAGATCATGCAAAAAAGTATAAATTAAAGTACGACTGATATGACATCGATATGTAAATTGATGGTTATCGAAAGTTCTGAGCTCAATCCATTATCGAAAGATCTTTGAGAGAGCGCATCAAATTTAACTTAATTAATTAAAAGCTAAATTAGCTAAAAGCTATCAATCCTTTTTTAATAGATATTATATTCCTTTAGAATTTATAACATCTGTGATAAAAAAAGTATGTAAATTATAGGCACCACAGAAATGCATTTTTTGTATGATACTATACAAAATAATAATAATAATAAGCAAGCCCATCAAAGCCAATCATCAGTTAGTCGGATGTACAATTTATTTTCGTGTAATTAAACAAGTCATATCACAATTTTAATAAATAAACGTTTCGACCCCTATTTTTGGGTCCTTATCAATATAAAATACCCTAAATCCGCTTACATACTATACGCAATTTCCAAAAAAAACGACCAGCTCATTCTTCTTTATCTTTATTAGTATATATACATTTTGACATATATTAAATTTGATACTGGTGTGTGTGCTATACTGACGTGAGTTTTCGTTACACAGCTAACTTTGTAATTGGATAAAGAAGAATGAGCTGGTCGTTTTTTTTGGAAATTGTGTATAGTATGTAAGCGGATTTATGGTATTTTATATTGATAAGGACCCAAAAATAGGGGTCGAAACGTTTATTTATTAAAATTGTGATATGACTTGTTTAATTACACGAAAATAAATTGTACATCCGACTAACTGATGATTGGCTTTGATGGGCTTGCTTATTATTATTATTATTGATAGATTCTTTCAAGCCTTTTTTTAGATATTTGTTGACTATACAAAATTATATAACTGAAAACATCGAAAGATTGCGCGAGATTTGAGTGTAATAAAATGAGATTGAAAAAAAGCATTAAACAAGATTAACTAATAGATATCTTTTTTTTATTTTTGTTGCTTAATATTCGTAATAATTTCTAAAATTTAAATATTCGCGCGTATAAGTTGTACGAGTTAAAATACTTATTGTTAGTGCATTAATACATTTTATGTAAAGACGCGATGAGCCATAATCGATCGACGGTTAAACATAATTTATATGCATGCTGAATCACGGATACGAATATGAGTATATTGTGTTTCGCAATCGTGAGACGAACAATTTAACCATTTATGGACAAGGCATCGAAATTCGACTGACAGCTTGGCGAATTTAATTAATTATTTCCATCTTGCGTTATTTATATTTGCACGTTGACATACCTCGGTTATTTAATCTCACAATATAATTCCAACAAATCGTATCAGGTTCAGATAACGATATTTGCACTATTATCGATTGCCTCTACTTGTAAGGTGACACAGGCAGCAGAATAGCAGATATGCTAATGCTGCGAAATCAGTCAATGAAAAGTCGACCTTTTTATTTTATAACTTATTAAATTATGAGAAATAAGAGCAGAAGCTAACGAATGGATTTCGTGAATATTAGCAAAATTAACGAAGATTCCTAGGATTTAAGTGGATTTTAAATTTTCTAGAATTTAACATAGTTTTGCTATAGTTACACCAGAATTTATCAGATCAGGCAGAAGTTAATTTTAAAACGTGCATATATATGTAACAATAGCTTGTTGATAAAAAGATAACCAAAGAAATCCATATATTCACAAAATTATTTACATCTGTCATTTTTATCGTGTGGTCGCAGTTTCTTCACGTATTTCTTCAAATAAGAGTACAACGGACTCAAGGGGTGATTTTTATAATTTATTATCATATTGTAGATAAGATAAAATCGTGGCGTCAATATTTTGCATTAGGCTCCAAAATTATAACGTTACTATGCTCTATTTTCAGTAATCGTGTAATTGCACCATGGAGCAAAATGGTATCGCGATAATATCGCCACAGGGTGTCATGGAAAACTCTGTCGGAAAGTCCAAAAGTATCGGCATCACGTTCAGGTCCAATGGTGCAATACGGTCGGCGAAGGAGAAGCTGAAGGCACCCTGTGAGTATAAATGAACGGCGATCATAACGAAATATGTAGACACTCCAAGAAATTGAAAGAATAAAAGTCCTCTTTCTGAGAAACTAAGAATAATTCGACGAATACAATAAGTATTAATTGTCGATTGTTTTGGAAAAATTTTTGTGACACAAAATTCGAGAATTTTATTTTACTTGATGCATGATCTGTAAAATTAAAAGCTTGATTTCATAAATTTTATAGATTTTTTGCAAAACGACTTGTCAGATATTCTTCTAAAAATGATATACAATAGATGCTCATTATGTACTTTCAATCTATTATAACGATAAAGAATAATAAAAGCAATTTATATAAATCGTCAGCTGATTTCAATATTTTTTAATTTTTTCTAAAAAAATTTAGAATCGTATCTTGCTGTATTACAATTTTACATTATCCATATTTCTACGTTCTCCTGTTTTTGAACTAAAATCAAGTCACAAATCTTGTCTTACATTTTTACGTTATTCATATCTCTATATTCTCCTCTTTTTGAGCCAAAGTCGAGTGACGAATCTTTTGCGGATTTCGCACAGAATCAAAAATCAAAAATCTTTTTCCGCATAAAATTCCATCTAAGCTAGTTATGAGTCCGATTTTATTTTGAGCGAGATATTATTACAGAAATCTACGTTAAAAAAACGGCGCAACATGCTGAAGAATATTAACGCGATCAAATGAATAATGACGCGTACACGCTTTAAGTCGGCCAGTGACAAATTTTCGTTCTCGTAAAACGTTGGAACGAATTTCATTATAATTCATAGAGTATCTCGTTCATTAGAAGGTGGAACTTACCTTGCAGCTATTCGCGCACGGGAGTACATATATCAATCTAAAGAGATTCTGAACTTTTAATTAGACATCACCTGATTTCGCGACGATTAATCGCTCGTTTGCCGTCTTAATATTTATCATGCTCCTTACATATTTATCGCGCGCAAAATAATCGAATTTCATCAAACATTCAGTTGTAAGATATTTTAGTTTATCAATGATACGCGTACTACATGAACGCGTATCCGAAATTTTTCAGGGAAAGGAGTATCAATTCTGTTATTACATAAATAGCGGTTTTTTAATAAATTATTGTTTTGGATATTTTAAAGCTTGGAATGTCTCCTTTTCGTTCTTGATTTTGAATGAGAGAAAAATATTGGGTTTTGTAAAAAATCATTGTTTATTTTTTTCTGAAGAAAGTATAGGCAAAGTACGATTATTAAATATGAAATGTATATAGTGCTCTAATATTGCTATTGTTATTATATACAAGATATTCGTGATTATTTTCCTAAGAAGAGCAATTTGAAAAAATTCAGAGAAAAGCGCAAAAAGATCTGCATAAGAAAATTGCTAAATATTATTATAAATGTGATATTCTGTCAAAATTCTCTAATTAACGGAAGTTGTAGAAATTAGTTACATGATCGAGAGAAAAAAATATTTTCTGTGATAAAAAAGGATTATTGAGAGTTAGAAGCAAAGTTATATTTTTGTGATTAATCGTTTAATATATATATGTATCGTCGAAACATCGATTCTGACAAATCCTGCACATCCTCGAACATGTCCAAAGGAATAAAATTTTTTTAAATCTCAATTTTTCTTTTATTGACATATAATTCGCGATTCTCCGTGAAAGACTTGCAACTTTGGAAATCTTATTGAATCTCTGGGAATAGAAACGCACAGAGGAGAGATTTCGCGAAAAAGTCTAACGCGAAGGAATGATGTGCGCGTTGCATAGAAGGGATTGATCGTATAATAAGATGGAAAGGCTTCGCGAAAGCACGATCATTCGTTCCTGCTTTCGAGATTGACCTTAAACTCGCGAATCGACTGCCTTCGCGAAGCAATCGACCTCCTATTCCTCGAAATATTTCTCGCCGCGCCGAGCTCTTTCTCGGTGAAAGAAAGAAGAAAGCGGAGGCTTGCATTATACGCATGTTAAGCGCTCTAGGAGCACTCTAGGCCCTCGGCCTGAAAATTGGGTCGGAAATCGGATTTGACTTCGAGGGAATTTCTCTCTTTCGCGCTGCGTTTCCGTTGCACATTTCATCGTATCGGAGACACCCTTGATACGAGGTGGATGTCTCGGTGATCCGGAAAATTAGGTTTTCGCGTGTAAGTAATGTTATTGGAAGACTGTACCGAAGAAGATGCACCGTGCATTATTATGCGGGCGACGTTCTTGGAGCGAAGAAAAAAAATTTTTCTCATTTCCAGTAGTAATGAATGTTTCAAACCCGTGACTTT
This sequence comes from Trachymyrmex cornetzi, assembly GCF_001594075.2. Lineage (NCBI taxonomy): Eukaryota > Metazoa > Arthropoda > Insecta > Hymenoptera > Formicidae > Trachymyrmex > Trachymyrmex cornetzi. The sequence continues at coordinate 78,488 of NW_017298491.1, forward strand.
ACAGTGTTCTCGATGTAATAATGTTTTAGTAGCGGTTTGATCGATGTAAAAGTAGAGACAGTTTAACTCATCCACAACATCCACAATATCAATGTATATAATATGTCTCTCTTTCTATCACGTTTATTAAAATAGCAATAGAATAACAAAGTTTTCTTTCTCACTTCACTTTTTCTAATACAAAAGCTGCTAGAGTTTTTATTACTTTCGACCATTGTGTGCACAACGAGAATTTCTGATCAACGCACTTGGCGCATTTGATCTAGAAAGCGGGCTGCGTTCTTCTTCTAACGAGCGTATTTCGGTCGTTAGAATCGTTTCTCTAGAAAAAAGAAAGTGCATAATGCAATCGCATCAGGAAACGCGGCTGCTTGGACGTTTTTACGAGACATCGTACGCAGGCTAACGAAATTAGACGATAATTATACATGGAGCAAGGCGCGTGTGGATAACGCTTCTTTTCAGCCTTTCCTCTATTCCGCGAGCGAGGAAAATGGCATGCTCAAGGTTTTAATTTTAGACGATTTCATCTCTTTTATCGTCTAGCTCATTACACGTTTCATAGTGTATCTATATCTATGAGATGTTAATTAACTAGCATTATTTCCACTGAACATCGTGCTCCTCACAATAGCTTCATAAAAGTCTCGCATCTAATGAAAAAAAGAAGATACCAGTGAGTGGAATTGATTATTCCCGAATAGCTTTTTGTGAATTCTATCTTCCTGAGAAAATCTAGGGAAACGATACCGTACGCGGAATGCTAAGTTATCCATGTGTACTTTCACCCGCACGATCGCGATGTAAACCTGATTTATAATCGCGAAAATACGTGCGGTGGATCTTTAGGAATTAATTTAAATTTAATAGCGAGCTGTGTTGTAAGGAACAAATATTTGGATGCGGGTCACGCACTATCTCAAAATCCCTATCTCTTACCGTAGAATTCCGCGATAAATAGTTGGCAACTTGTTTAAGACTCTTATTCATTCATCACTACTATCTCAGATTGTGACGTCAGAAGCGAGAAAATACACAACAAAAATTCTTGCAAATTATATTTGAATAGAAATCTTTTTTTAATATATAAAACAACGTTTGTACTCAATAGTACACTATATACAGACTTATGTATAAAATATAACTGAAAACTATCTTTATATTTCAGGCAGAAATTAAATCATGTTTATTTTTATATATTATTAATTTGATAGGTTGTCGCAGCTGTGCGCGGAATATAGCTTATTTCATCTTTGGTTATACATAATTCATTTCCAGATATATGGTTATTCATTAATGAAACAAAAAAAAAGAGATTTTGGTATATTTTACGAGTCGGTTCTATTGATTGCAAAATGTTGTTTTATTGAAACATATTTCCATATTAATACATTTTTATTGTATATTTTTTCCTCTGACGTCATTACAAACAGATATAGTAACGATTAACAGGAACTTTAGCCACGTTGATGCAAGTAATTCTCGAAATGCGAAGAGCTCGCAAATATCTGCATTCACATAAGCTGGAAATAAAAACACCAACAATGACCAAAACATATCGTAATAAATATTCTGGCTTTTCTTTTAAATTAAGATGTCCGTTTAAGATAAAAAAAACTGCGTTGTCTTTTAAAGGCTTTTTAATTCAAATTTGACTTTCTTTTTAAATTAAGATGTCCATTTAAGATAAAAAGTAAGACAGCGGAGTATTATGAAATCTTACAGAGTATAACTGTAAAATGTACTTTAAATTTCTTTCAGTAAAATTTGCATTATTTCTAAAATAAGGATTTAAAGAAAAGACACACAGACAAATTTAACGGGAAAGACAGAATAATGGAGCAGTTCCTTTGTCTTGTACCCGGCATAGAAAGTAGTTCGAGCGGCGGATTATGCACGATGATGACGCGAGTGTGTGTGTGTTCATGAAAGTAGAATAATTTCCGGAACGAAGGATAATATTACATATATCCGATTTGACGAAAGAAAATTTTGAAACTTTTCATCGGTTAAGAGCCGCTTGCATTATGCCGTCGGCAATATCGTTAATGATTCACCGTTCGCAATTGAGAGAGAAACCTTCGTCATTACAGTCTTATATCATCCATTATTGGGTTACATTACACTATATTATAGTTCCTGTAATAAAACTGTCAATTTGAAAATGTGAGCCGCGCTGCGCTCGCCTTGCGGAAGTCTCATTTCGTTATTTTTATGAAAATATGTAGTATGATGGATTCAGAGTGGGCGTTCTAAAATGTGCCGTAGGTACGTATTTTCTACGCTGACTTTTCTCTGACGTAAATTACGTTACTACGAGATATTTGCAGTGCAAATACATCAACGTTGGCAGTAAATATTTCGCGCCGTGTCACCAGATTTAAAGGAGTTCAGTCCGTACAGCGACTAGTGATAAATCGAATTATGCTAATGCATGTAAAATAACTTTTGACCGAATCGCGGTTGCTTTATGTAATTTCGTGACAGGAGCAACGAGAGGCACTGTGAGATATATCTGTGGGAACACGTAGCGACTATATCTTTCCTCGATTTTATCGTAGATAAGACTATAAATTGGAGATGAAAGTAATACCTTCTCTATCTTTCACGATTATCATAATCACTTCGCTTTACATTTCAATTCGCGCTCGCTGGAATCTCGGGAATTCACAAATAATCTTATTCGACGCAGAAACTGCTTCAGATTCCCGAAAAGACATAATTATTGCCAGACTGGAATCCGTAGAATCGAACAAGAGGTGCTCTGAGAAAATTTAGTACATCGTGATATTCTCGGGTTTCAGGAAATCCAGAGTTTGACTCTTCCTCGCATTACAACGATTTATCGTGACAATTGCGCTGTAATTTAACCGATACTTCCTTTCTATCCGTTCTCACGATGGTTGCTCCACTTCCATTCCGATCGTGTGACGATGTAGCGAGTAGATAGCAAAATACTAGCAGTGGGAATGCAATCAATGCGAGACAATGTCCTTTGTACTGCAGTAACAAGATGTTATTATTCATCCATGCTTTCGTAAATGTTTTTGGGAGAAACTTTCTCTTGAAATATACGTTATTCACTTGTAATCACATTTAGATGTAATATTTACAAGAAATAATAAAATTAATGAGTGCTGAAGTAACTAAAATTAACTCGAGTTAATTATATAATGTAAACAAATGTTCACAATAAGATTGGCATTAATCGATAAATGAAAATAGACAAAATGTTTTAATTTGGACATTTTTTTCCGAGAATTGTTAAATGGTCGAAACCTCAAAGATATTTCTCTATGATTCATAAGCATTATTCATTCAAACGTTTTTCAATCGTATTTTAAATTTTAATAGAGAGCACTTCATAGAAAGCGGTTACTTATTCTGTGCGGTATTTCGTGTCAATGCTGTGTTTTTTCAACACGATAAATTCTCGAAAAAAAAAAAAATTCAAAGGATCTGCGGGCAGGTCAGTAACAAGAGCGCACGTAAAAATACCGTTAATTTTTTTTTCTTTATTAATTGACGCTTCGCTTGCAACAAATTAAAAGAACGTTGGCGTAACAAGTCTGGCGTGACACTCGAGAACCATCGGACTCCGGCCATTCACCGCGAACTTGACCCACTGTCACACTTGCAACACGGTATACGCGATGCACGTGTTAGTCTCGTGTGTATTCCGGGTACAGAAAAGACTACTGTGTTTGTGTATACTTTTCATTTCCCCTCGTGGCATCTCGTTTATTACAAGGTATTCTTGCAACTGTACACTGATGACGTAACGGCTGTCGAGATAACATTCTTTTATTTCCTCACCGATGCATCGGGCTGTCTACACGAAAAGAGCAATTTTATTGAAATATATTTAAAAATTTAGATATTGATCTGAAAATAATTTTGTTGGATCATTAAAATAATTATGTAGGAAACTTATAGGCATGATAAGAAAAATTTAGATATTTTAGCAACCAGTTTAAACATTCTTTATGTAGAGGGAAGTCGCCTATATCGTACCCCCTAACGTTTAAACAAAATTGCAAACAATTGGCAATAAAACAAAACGATACTTTTGCGAAAATAAACATTAAATTATTGTTTAAATTAGATTTAAAAAAAAGTAGCTTTTGGTACGATTTGGAGACCGGGTTAAATTGTACCACCTAGTTCCTAAATCGTACTTCTAATATACCAAACAAGTTAACATTGCTTATTGTCATTTTGACATTAAAATAACATCTTTAACGTCGGTAAATAAAAATGACGATAAATAACGTCAGTTTGTTTACTGGGAAAATAAACAAAATTAATTTTAAAACTCATTTATTAATAAATTTATTTTTAATGTCAAACTGAGTATATTTAAGTAGGTATAATAAAAACTTTTCTATTATAAAAACAGAAATTAGACTCTGTGTTTTTTAAACTCATTTAAGAAAATAAAGTAAAAAGCAATGCTTAAATTGATTTAAGCTATCATTGCACTATATTTCAGAATATTAAAATCTCTGATATATTTTGAAAAAATAAATTTTGGAAATAAAATCAATTACGGATTTTTCCGTCACAATAGAAAGGATTCAATAGGAAGACTCAACAGAAAAATTTAATAGAAAGACTCAATAGTTGATAAATAATCACTTTCTTGAGCGCTTATTTAAAGTTTTGGTAAATGTCAAGATTGTCACTACAGGTTTCGTGCAACCATTTAAAGCATCTGACAGACTGAATCCAGTCCACTGTAGATCCTTTTTTATCATAATAGTAACCTCCACGTATTGCTCCAGTCATTTGCGAAAAATCGTACCGGTACAATATAAAGACCAGCGACAAGTACGATTTACCCAATTCCATCTATTTTACAAATTTGCCAATAACAACATAACTTACAAATATTTTGATGCTATACTCAAAAAGAATTTAAATATCAATTATAACCATGAAAGGACACTATAATTCAATTACCCACCTTGTACTGATAACACCTTAGGTAAATTGTATCAAAACTTAGATCAGACACTGAACAAAATCAATTTTGAATGTCATTCGTAAACAGACGAGTCGAAGACAAAACAAAAATGATAGTTCTTAACCCATTATTACCAGCGTCACATCAGTGTCATTATCTTTAAAAAAAAGTGTTTCGTTTAGAAAATACAATGGAGGTACGATTTAACCGTCGATATGACTTAGCCAACTATCCCCTAATTATTTTGATAATCTAAAAAAATTACTTTATTAACATTATCAGATCTATATCTAGCTAAATTTCTGAATACTTCACAGCAAAATCTTTTTTTCGGATAGTGTATAAAATAACTTGACATAATTGTGACGCAACTTATGTAGAACAGACAAAAAGACAACCGGGAACCAAAGCACAAGATCTATGTCTATTAATAAAAAAAAACGGATCTCTAACGGTCGATTGTCACTAACCATTGAATAGAAAATAACTATGAGTTCAATTAACATGATGTTAAATTTTGGGTAATAAAACATCCTATATAAAAAGATTAGTTTCGGAGATAATTTATAAAAGAAAACACAATGATACGCACAGTGGCCAGAATCCCGAAAACGTTGCCAAAATTTCAAAAATGAACTTTCAAGTTAGGGGTTTTGAATACTTGGGTTGGTTATATTGATAATTCGGCTATTATATGGCCGAACGAGAGACGAGAGAAGGGTCCGTCACTTCTACCTGACTCCAAAATTCAGTTTGAGTGTGACCTTCGTGAGAGTAGCAACAGCTGCGAAAAAACCGTTAAGAAAGAGTTCTCGTGCAAAAGTGTATAACTTCGTAATATTGAATCAATTTCAGTTTTACAACATGCAGGCTACTCGTAGAAGTAAGCAGGATATTATTATGTATATTGTATTATATACACATTGCATGCAACAATAGATACTATATGAGCCCCTTAATTATAAAACATCGTAATGTTTCGTATATGTAAATTTTCGCATATGTAAATTTTAAAATTAATTAAAACATTCAAGGTGGCTTAAATAACAAAATATAAATAATAAGGAGCATACAGCTACAGCACAAGATGTTGTAGTGAAGTCATAATTTAAAATTTGTAATGATAATAAATAATAAGTAGATGTTTCGGTCAAGATTTGACCATCCTCAGTACAATAAAATTATAATTAGATGTTCCGCATAATTAAAATAATAAATAATACGCAAGTACAAATTTGATGTTAATAAATGAATTAAAAAACAAAAAGTCAAAAATTGAAAAGTCACGTTTACAATCGTCGTTATAAATAATATCCTGATAAAAATTACAAAACGTTCAATATTATCTGATATCATTCCTTTTTAAACTTGAAGTATGAGTCAAAAATTGAAGATGTCACAATTATAGTCGTCATTGTAAACATTTTCCTATCTTGATATACTTCTTTTTGAACTTTAAATAAGTGAAGCTTCGTGCGAAATATACGGAATATCCAGATTCTAGATAATTTTAAGACAACAAACCAATATCAAATCTTGACCGAAATGTCTACTTATTATTTATTATCATTGTAGATTTATATGTGGCTTGATAATAACAACAAAACTAGAGAGCATGCACCACACACCAGGTTTTATCGGTGAATATTATTGTCGATAGAATAACTGTCATCAATATAAAATTTATTAATCCTAAGAAAACAAAACTCTTACATGCAACAGTCATTCATAATTCGCTATATAAACGTTTCGGCTAGTAATGTAGCCTTCTTCAGTATAATACAAAAATAATTATTTGAATACACATATTTAAGTTCGGTAAATTCGTAAAATTAATGTCAACCTATCTTAATGCTCTAAACATAATTTCTAATTTCAAAAAACTAACTTCAAACATTACTATACCAATTTAATACATTAATTGGCTAGTCCTTTCAGTTAATCTGTACATAATGCATATTGTCGCTTAATCTAAAGTCACCCAGTTTTTTGAGGTCTTCATCTAATCCAGATGTTCATCCATTAACAATCTCAGTAATTTTAATTCGAAACATTGTTACACTTTCATTTCTTAATATAACAAGTTCAAGATGCCAGACTACAATAATAATAATTAATATATAAAATTCAGTAAAAAATAAAATGTTTTACAATAGATTACCTTAAACTTAAATTATCTTCAGATCTAGTTATGGTATGGATGTAATTCTTCGTTGTTAAATTAAAATTCGTTACTTCTATTAGAACATACGTCATACAAAAGTTTAAAATTATATGTATTAATATAATAATGTCCACTAACTAACCTTTCGAGGAAAATATAACATTCAAACCTACACAGCATTGCCATCTGTTGAAACATGACATGAACATATTAATTTGTGATTATCGATAAATAATTCATAGGTAATTTATCTGTGTCTTTTTGATCATTCAACCCTTTCTCTTGTTTTTTGATGTGTATCATTTCTGACATAGCTCTTTTGTAAAAGAAGAGCTCAGAGTCTAAAATCTTAACATTTTGCCAATCCATGTCATGATTGCAATCAATACGATGCTGTGATACAACTGAGATACCATTAGATTTCTTGATATCTGCTTTGTGTTCCTTAATTCTAGTCCCTAGCTTTCTCTTTGTTTGTCCAACATACGAGCTCTCACAATCACAGCAATCAATTCTATAAACAACATGACTTTTTTCCATTATATTAAGTTTATCTTTACCTGTAGTAATAAATTTAGATAAGGTATTAGTTGGTTTATAAGTTAATGTTAAATTGTATTTACTATATACATCTTTAAGTTTTTCCGTTATATTATTTGCATATGGTAACAATACAAATTTTTTGTTATTTTCTTGTCTATTATTTGTATTATCTTTATGTTCAATATTATGTATTAAAGATTTTAATCTGCAATTGATAGTTAAAAATAAGAATTCCAAGGGGTAACCATTCTCCAATAAAATGTTAATCATGTTCATGATATTCTTAGTATGAAAACTCGGATGTGAAAGATAAATTATTCTATCTAACAAAGAAAAAACTATGCCCTTCTTATGTATCAAAGGATGATTAGAATAAAAATTCAAATAGCGTCCTGAATCTGTTGGTTTCTTATATAAATCAAAAATGATTACATTGTTCTTAACTCCAATAGTAACATCGAGAAAGTTAACCGATCCATCATCATTCTCCTCTAGAGTGAATTTAATTCTATCATGTTGACTATTAAAAGTGTAAAAAATTTCATTTATGCAATTATACGGTAGCCTAATTTAGTCATACTTTTAATTTGTTTCATTTATGCAATTATACGGTAACGCCAAAAGGATATCATCTACATATCTAAAGTAGATTGGAATTTCTATGTTAATTGTAGCATGTATCCTTCTTTCTATATCTTCTATAACAAGATCAGAGATAATAGGTGAAAGTGGAGAACCCATAGGCAGCCCAAAAATTTATTTATAAAATTTACCATCAAATTGAAAAAAGGTTGAATCTAAAATTAATTTCACAGATAACATAAATTCATTTAAGGGTAAAGTTGTGTGTTCTGATATTATGCCCCATCTGTTAATTATCCCTTCAATAGCCAACTTAATAGGTATATTTGTATACATAGACGTTATGTCAAAAGAAACTAATTTGAATTTTGGATCCAATTGTTTACCATTTAATTTGTTAACCAATTCAAAACTGTTGTTGATATGACCCAATTTATTCTTGTTCAAAATCTTATTTAGTATATTTTTCAAATAATTCGCCAATGGAAATGTAGGACTATCAACACAACTTACTATCACTCTAAGAGGAATATTTACCTTGTGAATTTTAGGGAACCCATAGATTCTCGGAACGCAACCATCTGTCACTAACAATCTTTTATAAGTCTCATTTTCAATGTAATTTTTCTTTTTCAGATGAACTAATCGATTCCTAACTTCATAACTTAATATTTGTTTAAAGGATTTTTAGTAATTAATTCATAGGTGTTCTTATCTGAAAGCAAGTTAGGCAAGTTAGGTCATTTTGGTTAATCACTACAGTTGTGTTACCTTTATCTGCCCTTGTTACTAAAATCTCTGGATTATTTTTAACAAAATCTTGGACACATTTTACATTGTTTTTTAAAGAGAATCTATCATTTCCGTTAATTCTATTATGGTTATGATTTAAAATTGATATAGTCTCGTTTCTTATCAAGTTTTTATCTTTATCATCCATTTTTAAAACATTCAATTCAGTATTTTTAATCAATTCAATGTTAATTTTCTTTATTTGATTCTTATCAAGGAGAAGGTTAAACTTTTGTCCTAGTTGTAAGACCTCTTCAACCTCTCTAGGAATAATTTTGTCAGTAATATTCACTATCCACTTATTGTTAATCTTATTCATCTGGTAATTGGGACTGAAATTGTTCGGATCTATATTATTATAATATTAAAATTATTAGTGCTATTGGAATTGCTCCCAAAATTTGAAGTGATTTTGAAGCTATGTGTCTCACTATTATTAGGAACATTCAAATCTATGTTATATTTAATTGGTATAATACTTTTTTTATTTTTAATTCTTAAGTTATCTATCTTCTTATACATCCTAGTATTATCCAATGTCCAAGTTCTATTATAATAATTCTCCTGATGTCTAAAAAACGAACAACTTAAGTCAAATTGTAAATGTTTTTCTATCAATCTATAATACCTAAATAATAATGTTTTATTAATATTAAGTTGAGTGTAGGAATCTTTTAATTCTAATTACATAATTTTTATATTACAATTAAGTTTAATTCTGTTTAATTTCGAGATAAAAGATTGTTGTTTCATAATAACATTCACTCTAAATTTTTGGGAGTGAAATTTCACTCCCAAACTATCACAAAGAGTGATAGTTGCGCCAGTCCGACAGGAGTGAAATTTTCACTCTTAGAGAGTGAAAAATCACTCCAAATGGGAGTCAATTTTCAATCTATGTGGAGAGTGAATACATTTCACTCTCTGAAGGGAGAGACTGAAACTTCACTTTGATAAATATTAAGTTTAGCCTTCTTACGTCTAATCTAAAAATTATTAGGCTCGTTCGACGTGTTTATGCACAAAATGAACGAATATGGCAGAAGAAAGCGTCGCTCTGTCTCGCGAAACGAGATATTAATCATTACAGTTGATCTTTTAGGTTAGGTTAAGAATTCACTCCTGGAGGAGTGAAGTGAAGTTCGCTCCTTGTCGGATTGGCGCAACTATCATTTTTCTTGGAGTGAAATTTCACTCCCAAAAATTTAGAGTGTTATTTTTTAAAAAACCTTGTAAATGTATAGGTGTTAAATTTTCTTTTATACATATTTTTAAAAATCGTATTTTAATTCTTAGTCTTAAATTATCTTTAATAAGTCTCGCATAGATATTAATTTTACGAATTTACCGAACTTAAATATGTGTATTCAAATAATTATTTTTGTATTATACTGAAGAAGGCTACATTACTAGCCGAAACGTTTATATAGCGAATTATGAATGACTGTTGCATGTAAGAGTTTTGTTTTCTTAGGATTAATAAATTTTATATTGATGACAGTTATTCTATCGACAATAATATTCACCGATAAAACCTGGTGTGTGGTGCATGCTCTCTAGTTTTGTTGTTATTTATTATCGTTACAAATTTTAAATATATGATTTCACTACAACATCTTGTGCTGTGGCTATATGCTCCTTATTATTTATATTTTAAATTTTCAAAACCTAGAGAAATAGTTGTGATTTACGCCAATTTACAGTAGTAAAAGACTTATGCACAGCTTTAATTTATATTTATATTTAACAGAATCCACGAAAATTAGCCACTACGAGATGCCAAAATCTCAAAATATTTTCTATGTTTAAACGTAAAGTATTTCAATATTATTGTATACGTTATTACTTCAATCTCACATGGGATAAACATAGGCGTACAAACGTCCGCTTGTATGATGTACTGTTCCCGAGCGCGCGAAATATCTCTCTCTCTCTCTCTCTCTCTCTCTCTCTCTCTCTCTCAGCTCTGTGATTAGTTAACTTTAACTGCTATTAATTTAAAAACTATTATAGCCTCGATTTTGATATTAGGATTTTTGTCTTTTTTAAGTCAGAAATATATTATTAAAATTTCAGTCACGAATTGTGGGAAATCCCGTATATAGATATACATATTTTATATGTATACGGAGAAAATTTTATATTAAGTTTTAATACAATTTTAAATTACACTTTACTATGTCTTATATTTTCAATGGACTCTCACAACATGATTCCGACTTAACTTTTACTATGGTAATACTAATTTTTATCACATAAATAAAGTAATTATTTTGTTAAGCCATATTCTAACACGAAAACAGTTAATTTTTACTATGGTACGCAAACAAAATTTGCTAGGTATATTTGATTTTGTAATAAAAAATTTTTACTATAAAAAGTGTGAAGATTATGTTATATTATTGTTTTTAAAAAAATAAGCATTTAAACTTATAATTTACATGAAGACCGCAGCTACTACTACATTATAGTAATTTTAAATATAAAATTTTCTTCGTGTACACACTGAGAAAAATATCCAGGCTTTTTCCGATGATAATAATCAGATTATCCTTTCAAAAAGTAACAAACAGCTATTTCCGATTATTTAAAATCCGATCACACATTTAATCGAGAATAAATTCATCGAAATGTTCGATAAGAAATATCCATCACCTTTTGAATGGACTATTTCGATCACATTATGTCCGATCAAGTACCTGCACGCATATATTTTTAATCGGATAACGTTAAACGTACTGATCAAATTATACGCAGTTGAATATACAAGCATTGATCATTTAACATGTAAATTTTTATACAAGAAAAAGGTTTATTTTTTTACTTACTTATAATAATATGGATCACTTTTTCCTTAACTTCCATAGTTTCAAGCACTGTTTATATCTTGATAAATTTCGTCGAAGAAATACTTTTTTTTCGATACTGCAATAATATTGCAGCGATGCAGTTTATGCAGCCAAGAATAAGAACGAATGCGTAATAAAAATCAAATAAAGATACGTAATAAAAATTAAATAGATATTTGCGCTAGAGACACGTGTTCGCTTGACCTCAACATGAAAGTAATGCCATAAAGCCTAGAGAGCCTATGGAAACAGTCGCTGATCACGTTACCAACTATTCTGTGATTGGCCAGCGCCTTCCAATTGATCGGATATCAAACTTGATCGTAAAATACTCTCTTTTTATCCGTTCAAGTCTAATGTCTGATCAAGTTGTAGATTTATCCGATGAAATTTTAACGGATAGGCATATGACGGATCATATTCTCTTCACATGTAATCGAAAATTATATTTCATCGGCTAAAGGTGTTTGTCACTTCATCGGATAATCCTGAATTTGATTGAAATTGATCGAAAAAAGCACTAGAATAGTTATTTCCAATCAAAAGCACTGGACATTTTTCTCAATATGTGTGTGCGTGCGTACGTACGTGTGTGCGTGTGTGTGTGTGTGTGTGTGTGTGTGTGTGTGTGTGTGTTCTTATTTATATATATTTTCGACTCTTTCTTTCCTGTTGCCCTTTCTTTTTTTTCTTTCCCAACACTTTCTTTCTCTATCCCTCTCTTCTTTTCCAACTACTATATCGTTCTTTCCTGTATCTGTTGCTGCGTTCCAACCTTCTATGCATATATACTTTACGCATATGTGTTCCAGGCATTGGGTGTCAGAATTATGGAGTTATCAAGAAAAGAAATTTTCATTTTAATAAAAAACAAAAATATATTTTTGAATAAAAAAAATTTAAATAAATAGATATTTGACTAAATAAAATTATAACTATAATAATAACAGTTTGTAATTTAGAACCTTCCCTTCTTCAAAACAAATGTTTAAAATAAGAATTTTTTTTAACAATGTGCTCACCATATTGGTAATCAGCAATATAAAAAATCCCAACATATAGTTTTGGTCATATTTGACATTTTCCTAACATAGACACCCGCCATTGGCTCTATCATTTTGTTTCTTTTTATTTCGACTTTAGATTTGTAATTAGCGATGTCAAAAACCCCTGTATACCAACTTTCGTAAAAATCAAAGGATGCTTTCACATTTTGGTTATATTTTTGAGATTCTGGCCCACTGCGATACGGCTTGAACAAGCAAAATGATAATTGCTTTCGGATTCATATCTTTCGATTCTAGACTCGTTATCCCCTTCTTAACTTCTATATTCTCCTTCTAGTTTCTTTTTCCCTTTCCACCTAGAACTAATCATTCCTTCCCTTCTTTTTCTTCTTGCTCGTTTGCATCAACTTTTCATTCGAAAAGTTAGTATCTGTTAAACTGCTGCGTAGTACTTACATTATAATAATAATGATTTGTGATGGCTCTTCTTCAGGTATGTTTTTATTTATTTAATTAATAATAAAAGACACTACACATTATATTTTAACTGTTAAGTATTTGTGAATAAGTGTATATATCAATTTTTACACTTATGATAATTGTATAGACAAATTGAGCGGCTGTAAGATTTTGAAGAAAAGAACATTAATCTCTTATTATCATTTCTTATTGTATCTCTTATATATTTGGACACATATGTTAATTATACCAATAAGATTTGCGAGAAGTTTAGTCATTTCCCGAGAAAAAAACAGTCCATTCATGATTGTACATGATTATATATGAGCATGCAAAATCAGGCATTAAATAATGTATAACTTTGAATACTAATATATGATCATGGGATGGTTGAGTGTATATTCGTGTATGATCATATATGGATATTATACGTACGGTTCTGTATGGAACCATACATGAACATATGCATGTGTTGTGCGATGATGCATGATCATGTACATTCGTTTATGAATTTGTATGGAACCCTACATGAATGTATACGTGTTGTTATGCGACCATTCAGTTATATGCATCCATGTATGGATTTCTATGGAACCATACATGAATGTATACGGGTTATATCTACAACTATGCATAGTCATGTACAATGTACGAATTTGTATGGAACCCTACATAAATGTATGTGTGTTGTTATGCAACCATGCATGGTCATATACAATCATGTATAGATTTGTATGGAACTCTACATGAATATATGTATGTTGCACGACCATACGATTCTATATACGAATTAAAATATAAGTATAGAAATATATATTGCCATTTTTGCGTCGCTTCAAATTTTTTACATGAAACAAGTGTCTCGTTCGCCACACCCTAGTTGCAACTCTGGTTTTTCAATATTCTAAAGATAACCCGATAAAGATCGAAATGTTTATATTTTTATGACAAATATATAATTTATAACGATTATAGTTTCATAATTTTATAGCACCATAACCTAACTCGGCTCGTAATTCTGTATCGTTATTATCTAGTTTTAATTATTTGAGTTAGCCTTTAAATATTTTTATATTTATGTTTTGCATCTCTTCTCAGTCCGTCGTCTCTTTGTCAGAGACGTGTTGACCTCTTCTGTATACATATATCCAGTGATATATGGAACCTACAGTTTTTAACGCCAGATCTGAACGGCCTTTTTTCAGAAGAGGTGCTCATGGCAAAGATATTCTCAGTTTGCCATTGTCTTCCGAGGGGTGATTAGTGCTTTTAATTCCAAGATGGAACGATGTTCTTTAAACGCGGAAAAAACCGCGTATGTAGGGCACAGATCACGAGTCGGTCGCTCGAGCGTGAATAAGCTACTCGCGCCCCTAATTATTTTATATGCATATTAATGTACATATATATCAAAAATTCATTTGCGTCACGCATGTTTCAATAGTTTTGCATTTCCGGCACGTATCAAGAAATTGCTTTATCCAACGCATTGAATGGGTGAATTATTGTTGACATCATTACATCGTGAACCTAATCGATTGTGACATTTGATGGCGCATCATAACACTATACGAGAGCGTGTGTAATTATACGATAATTATCGATCATTGCCAATCGTTCTGTACGCTAATAATTGACAGCAATATGAAAGATCAAGCAATTAATCGAATTCAGCAATTTCTACGTTTTTTCGTTAAACTATTATTGCAATTATTATCGCAAAATTCTCGCAAACGGGAAATATCGTCTGCTTTTTCACTCGAGAGAAACTGTCCCTTAAAGCGTTAAAGCAGCTGCAAGATTAAGCAATTAGATAGTGTTGTCCGTTCAATATATCCCGCAATTCATCCATTTCAGCCAACGAAAGCTGAAGAAAAATATGCGTAACGTAAAGAAAAGCGCATCTGCTTTTGCGCGTTGCTGCGCTTTCATGCATCTCGACGTTTACGATGGTTAATCGACGAGCATCGTTTCGTCCGTGTCTCTCAGCATAAACCAGAAATTTCTCCATGATGCGATTACCAAGTCATTTTCTACTGTTTCAGAGGATTCATACTACATCCCATGAGAAATGTATGTGCAGGTTATACGCTCGAATATACGGCGGCTCTGCGGCTTGCATGGACGCGTGCGTCTTCTATCCTCGTTTGGCGAGGAAAAAAATTAATATTTATATATCTTCGTTTGCACGCTACGTAACGCCATCAACTATACTCAATGGCGCTATGTTTTAATGGTATTCATGGGATCCGCGAGTATTCCGTGCGTGCGAAAAATGCTCCTGAGAAAACCGTTCCGTTGATCAAACACCTGGATTCTAAGCGACATATAAGCAAATTTATCTTTACTTCCCAAGACAAAGAAATGCTGTTGACATTTTTTAAAATAGTTAAAGCTTTTACACAAAATATCTTAAAATTATTGTATCTTCTTGAAATATCTGATTTCCGGTATACATTTATAAAATTCAAATCTTTTAAATTTTATCTTGAAATTTTAAGATATAGATAACAATTCGGAAAGTTTATAATATAATTAATCCTCCGTCTGTAATATTATATTTTTATTCTCTCTACAAGTTTTTTGTTGTTCTAAGATTTCAAAAAATAAAAATTCATTATTTTTTAACATCTCTGTTACATTAATTGCTAAATAGTTTTTTAATAAGATATTTTAAGAGGAGCAATCTTCGTCCCACCTTTATTTCAGCGAAATTTGAGAGAATTTTGTTTGTGCAAAAAAATATATTGCAAATGAAGGGTTAAGAAATTCGTGCAAATTTACTAAAGAATTTACTTAAAAAATGCAAGAGTAAAAATCTGTTTTTTATTTTTCAAAAATATATGTGCATGAAATTTCGTCTATTAGTCTTTGAAGATTTGTGAAAATCAAGTTTGTACGATTTCATGGATTCGCCGAGACAGGAAAGAATCGTATTGGAGTGTAACAACAGATTATTACAGCTCACAATGGCTAATCGTATTTCACGCGATGAACCTGTTACAATATCATTTCGGTCGTATTTTACAATCGAACGAAGTCGTGTGTTCCTGCGTGAATAACGTTGTCTTTATGAGCGCGTTGCGATGCAAGTACGTGGAGCAATTTGCAGATTGATGACTATTGGATACTTCAACGTCGCAAAAAACCGTATTACACAAATCGTACGTGTATTCCGCAGACATTATATAAGGCACCATGTCATCGCCAGCCGACCGGTCAGCCATTAGCAAATGTTACTTGGTCAGAGGCAATCGCGCGGATTTTCAGTACTTTCACACGTAATAGCGAACGATGTTGTATCGCATCCAACATGCTTATACTTTCATATCGAGCGATTTTATATCTAACGATCAAAATTCCTAGCAAAAGTTTAACAGGTTCCATTAGTGAATGAATTGGAAAGCTAATTATGCTAATTAGTAAAACGCCTTATTCATGCAAATTATGATGAGCGCAATTACAAATTGTAATTACACGGCAGGCACAGTCACACATAACTTTAGCTAAAGTTTAGGAAGTTTATTAACACCGGTTAATTAACGGATATAGTGCATAATAAGTTGGTAATTAAAATAATTAAATTGATAATTAAAATAATCGACGTAATATATTTTACATTCAAGTTCTCATATCAACATTATCGTGGAATAAAATAAAAACTATTTTCCCATAAAACTGACCCGGAAACTTGTTGTGTGTTGACAATGAGTAATATGAAACGTGAATTATTAAATGAAATGAATTATCATGAGTTATTTGACGTCTCAAATAAGACGTTGTTTAATACTCTTAAATGCACATCTATGCACATACAAGCGTAAAAAAAATAATTAACGACACATTGACGTTATCTTATCATTTTAATAACATCGATTATAGCCATTTGGGTAAATAATATTTTTCTGATCGTTGATATATGTGCAAACATTGTATATATTACTAGAAATTACCTTTTTTACGATGAAAGCACGAGTGCATATCGTTAGTTCTCTTCTTAAGTCCTCACGCGAGAAATTCACCAGACATTATGAACATGAAACGTACTTTGCTCGTCATCGTACGTTGCATCGTACGGCGTCGTACGCTGCAAGAAAAACTGGCTTTCTACCTTTTCAGTGCAATTGATTTATGGAAATTTCACTGCTCGCGTACCATTGCTATTAGAGATCATTGAAATTTGCGGTACGCTGGTAATTTTCTGATACTTTCCGTGGTAGATCATCGAAATAAATTGCAATCTCTGCAATCCCACGCTATCCAGTTATAAAGCGTTCTACGCTATCTAGTTACGAGATACGTTGCGAAAAATTAACAGCAGAATGCAAAAATCTTAACGGACGTAACGCGTAATCAAACTAATAATTATGATAATCGATATTACACATTATTAGATATCAAAGAAAAAAATGGTAATTTAATTCCTTGAGTTAAATAACATTTTTACATCCATGTGTGTCAAAATATAAATAAATCAATCTATTTTTTCTGATTAGTTTCAAAGTTAAATTAAAGTGTGCACTCAGTAAATAATGAATTAAATTTGAGTCAAATTTAATGCACTTTCTTGGATTAAATTTTAGTTAAATTAATGATATATATATACAATATATATTAGGTAGAAGCAGAGACGAGATCTATAGAAATGATTAAAAATAACTCAAATTAGGTATAGTTTAGCATTATGAAGTTAATATTGTAATAATATATTTACATTTAAGTTTATCGCTTGTTAAAATTATCGTCGAACAAAGAAAAAAAAATATTCTTGAGGCTTCTACGGGTACTTTCTATAGGGGAGAGTGGGGACCCTTTGGCAGTCGGGAGGATTGGACACTACCTTTTAAATCTTCTCATGTAAAGTTTAGGATGGCAACACTGTGGAAATGTCCACTAAGGAGACCTGACTCGAAGTTTTGTGGTCGGCCGCAGCGTTTCGTCCTGGTCCCACATTACTAGACTCATCAGTAAGGCGATGTAGTGTGGGACTTGCCTTAGACGCCTGGAATGAATCCAGAATAATATTCTATTTAAAGGGAATTCGCGCGGTGCGGTGCTTACGTGAACCGAGTGAGTCCCGTGGACCTCTAGTGGTGAGTCGCCACAACACTAATGAGTGACATCAACACTGCAACGCGTGATTACGTTTGTGTACCTGTGCTATTGTAGGATTTGAATATCGAAAAGTAAATATTTTGTGTGTTTATTTTTGTCTAATTCCATTTTTACTTTGCATTTACGTAAAATTATATTGTCACAATAAAAGATGGGTGTTTTACGTATAATGTGAGTTAATTTTCGGGCGTGCTTCTTTAAGCTAAAAAACTTGAACGATCATTTATTTAACAATGTAGTGGTTGGGAGCCTTAGGTACTAGTTGGTTAGGGAGGTTCGGGCATGCCAAACCTAGGTCTGTTCGCGTTGCTTGCATCTTTTGCATTCAGTACCTTTGCTTTCTTTTCTTCAACGTCCGAATATATACTTATCTTATTTTAAATGCAAAAATTTTTGAAGATTTTAAACAACGCGAACAGACCTCTAGATTTAACGTGGGAAGCTCTATATACTTTCAGTCACTGTCATAATTTTTTGTTTTTATTCACAGGATTACCATACTATTTAAATATAAAAAAAAAACAGATCGTCGTAGTATATCTGTAGATATTACCGATAATCTCGATCTGCCGCAACTCACCGGCTCGCGTAAAGTAGCCACGGTAGTGTCGCTGCGCGTAGCTTAGCGCCGAGACACTACCAGTGTCTCCAGATATACGAAAAATGTTCAAGCCTCCCGCACGTAGGGAGAAATGGACATTTTTCATTTTTTCTTATTATTATTTTCCATGATGGTCTAACTTTGGTCTAAATTTTAAATGCAAACGTATAGTTACTTAAAATAAGAACATACGTTATTTAAAATATAATCTTGATACTATTTTCTTTATAAACATGTATTTTATTTAAGATTTTCCTAAAAAGTGCCCGAGGGTCCCCATTGCACTCTGATCTACAGAAATTATGCGTTTCACGGGTTATCTCCATGTCCAAATCCATTCTTAGAATGCCAACGTTTCATGAACATTGCAGTTCACTTCATCGAGGAGCAGTCTGATACTATCAATAGCGAAGAGGATAACCTGTAGAGCTAACCCGCGAAACGAATAATTTCTGTAAAAAAACATTTTCTCATAAATGTAAAAGTAATGTAGGAAACCTGTGTTATGATATAATATAAAACGTGACGTAACTTTTGTTAATTAAGCAAGTTTATTTAACGAAAAGATATTAGACAAATTTATTTAACAAAAAGAACAATAAAAACCACATCAACTGGAACAACAAAAATGGGTTATCTCGGAGCATAGACTTGAGCATTCACATGAGTTTAATTGGAACAATATAGAAATTCTGGATGAGGAAATTAACTTGAATAAAAGACTTACTTCAGAGATGATACATATACGTAAACAAGATAACAGTTTAAATTTGCAAATGGACACAGAGAGATTGAACTCGGCATGTGATTGTTTATTGGATAAAATTTAGTTTTCTGTCTTTTGAATATATTTGTAACTGACGGTCATTTCGACATATGTATAACAGCGACATTGTAATTGGCAACTAGGTTATTGAGGCACTTGATTGTTGTCTCTTCACATGATTAGTACTGTTCTTTCCATGCTTTCTAAGAATATATCATGTAAGTTTTAACATAATTTAAAGAAATATTTTACTTTCATTATTATTTCTACTAAATGTAAATTGACTGATAACAAAAAATGCTAACATATCTGTATTTTATGACGTATCACATGTATTATAAATGTATTATAAATCATTATTATTGTGTGAAAGTTTTGTACATTTCGTTGACAATTTTTATGAATTTCTTTGTTACTTTTTAATTATCTTCACTTTATGATGGACATGGTTTATTTTGTAAATTTGCGCTTTAAGTTTATACACATATACATATATATATCTAACAATAAGACTTAATATAATGCAGCCATAAAACATATAGTATGTAGTGTTGCAGAAAGAATAATGATAGATTGATAACAATTATAAGCTATTGATAAGGATCCAATCTATGGATCGAAACGTATGGCATACCACATTAAAGATTTTATACACAATATTAACTGATGTCCGACTTGAGTGGCTTCAAACCTTTCCAAAAAGAACAATTTTATAAAGTATTTAAAATATATATAAATAATTTAATAGCTATAGACGCAGGTCTAAAAATAATTTTATTGAATATTATCAAGATTATTTAAAAAATTATACAATTTAGTTAAAGTAGATACCTTAGAAAAATGTTTTTTTAATGTATACAGTTAAAGTAACGCGTTACATTAAATTTGAAATGTTTCGATCGTATAAAATTATTATAATTTCATAAAAAATTGTAATGATTAATCTATACTGTTTACAGATATTATAGTCTATTAGTTAATTACAGATACTCAATTACAATATTCGGTCATTAAATGAATCAAATATATCATTTCAGAATTAATATACATTATTCAAGCTTCTGATGTGATACTTTGATAATAGGCAACTCATAAAAATAACAGGAATGCATGAATATTACGGCATACAATATTCTGAAATGCATATTGCTGCTTTATCAATCCACTGCGAGTCGAGATACGGTAGATTTCTGCTGCCTTTTCACGTACTATCGATAGCTGGTAAACTCTATGACATGTGTCATAGTCGGTATACTGATGCTGATTTTCCAGACATGGGAGAGAAACATTAATTTATATTTGTACGAGAAACACCGTAGATGGTGCATCGATGAAAGCGCATTGATGCAAGCAACGTATGTCTCTTTCAATGTTTCAATGTTTTTCTTTTTCCTTTCTCTTCGACTGATTGCTTGCATCACGACTTCCACAGTTTCCAATTTCGTTTTAATTTCATCAAATTACAATTAGTTTAACTTGTTAAAAATAAAGATGAAGATGAGGATATTGAAGACGAAGCGCATGGCATATAAGTACGGGACATTTCACCTGGCGAATGTAATTGTTGATTACTTTCGCGATCCGTAATTATGCTCCTGCACTTTCCTGCTAATTACCGTCAGCCTCCGTTCTCCGCAGTTTGGTTTTTTAATTAGTGATTAGAGATATGCTCGTGTTCGAGTTACGTGGAACTTGGAAAGTGCACGTCTCTCTGGCGAAGATATATTTCCGTGAATATAGATATATGTGCCGTGCTTTGAAGCGATCGCATGTGTTTTCCTCGCAAGTTTCTACTCGGTCCTGATGTACAACACGCGCGCAATGGCTTTCTACACTTTATTCCGCCAGTACCTCACCATCTTTACGACCATCGGATCATTAACCGGTGATAAATTAGCGAAACGTTAAGAGAGCTCGTATGAAGTTGTACGTTCTAATTTCTTTATGTCGATTAATTACCGACCGATCGGTGTTTATGAACACGTGGATTATTTCTTTCGTAATTTCTTTCTTTCGTAATTGTAACATAAATAAAAAAGAAGTATAAGCGAATTTTTTTTTCTAAAAATAGTTTGACAAGTGTCGACTATACATATATTATTGGATAAAAAAGAGCGTAAACGCAATGAACGAAAATAAGTAAAATTTAAATTTCTTTATAGATATTTAAGTTATTTTATATAATAAGTACATTTTCTTCATTAGATAAAAATTTTATTTATAATATTATGCGCAAACAAAAACTGAGAAAAGACAGGAAATACTAGGGTAACTGTCCCTATTAATGTGCCTTTTAGCCTTGCTTATTACTGAATTAATTATTAAATATTGTAGCTTTAATTTTATCTGCTTGCAATCAATATCGGTTTTTCAACTATTTCTTTTTCTTCTAATATTTCTTTAATTTAAAAAATGTTAATACTTTATAGTTTTTGACAAAAATAAAAAACATGTTTTTGTCCCTATTAGTGAGTCCTCCAAGCGACGATGGCCCTATTAATATGCCCCCAATTTGTGTGCCTATCTACATTTGATTCATTTTAACGTACATACAGTTACTAAAACAGGTAATAAATTTAAGCTAATTGTTTAGGTTAATATTACATAAATCATTATTTCAATTATATTTATTTCAATGTACACTTATAACACAACGTTTTCAACTCCAATACAGAGCACATTAATAGGGACAAGCTTAAAATCTTGCAGTACGTATTATTGGATTCACATAAATTCCTCATATCTTTTGAAAAATATTTAAAATACTTTAATACTCAAAAAATAAAATATTATCTTCGGTATCGTATGCATTAACAATTTAACTTAACAAAAAAAAAATATTTTTTCTTATTTATTCGTGCTAGTTTTCTTTATGACTCGAAATACAAACGCACACTAATAGGGACAGGCACAGTAATTGGGACAGTTACCCTATCTGATAGCGTTTTTATTAAGCTATTGACGTAAATGATTGATAGCTCATGTGAACAGTTGATTGCTTACATATACATTTAAACGTTCTGATTTGTAACACATAAATTTTCATACTTATTATTTTACGGCATGACATAAAATTCTAGCTTCTCTCTCCGTATGAAATCATTATAAAAATGTATTCTTTAATTAAATAACTAAACATTGAATTTAAAATTTTTATTTCAATAAATACTTCTGTTTTAAAAATAGAAACAAATATAGATTTAGATTTCTGTTATGTATCTATTGCCTCTGTCTAGCAAAATTACATATTCATTTCCATGCAATTCTATAATCGATACGATCGGGGTTCTCGTTTTTAAGAAGATAAATGCGCGACTTTGAACGGCTTCGTAGTATGTCGGATTACGTTTCCGTTATCGTATCGAAATCTGACTAATCCGCGAGTGTCAATGACTGATCACTATCGGTCCCGGCCTGTGTCACACTACAGAGTCTGTGTATTAATGGAAATCATACACGACACGTGTTCGGTTCTAATTATATCCGTGCGACACACGGTTAATCACGAGAACTCGGCCGTAATTCTAGGCCAAACATGCGTTGGCATCTCTATGCATAGTTCAGAGATACAGGCGGATATGTATATGTATATGTATAAGCGCGATTAAACCCGAAGGATATTGACATCCGTATGTTATGAATATCGTATGAATGTGGAAGTCGGGCGATGAGCATGCACAACGGATCTGAATGATCCGTTCAGGAAATGCAAAACACGGATGCAGAACAATACGGAGGCAATGCGGCAACTATAAATTAACACGGAAGTATTTCTCTCGCAAGATGTTGGATGGAATAGCGAATACCCTGAATCGCGTTCCTCGCATGTTAAAACACGGAGATGTGCAGAACTATTCGAGATTCAACTTTATCATCTATATAATTTTTTTATAATTCCGTAAAAAAGTATTAAAATATTACATCGTGCGAAAATTGTGCATAAAAAGTAATATATGTTGTCGTAATATATAAATCATTAAAAGATAATAATTAAAATAATATTATTAAAAATAATTAATAATTAATAACTTTTTATGTTCCGCATAGAAACATCGTGGACGTTATCAACTTTTTATTTCGAAGAGATAATAAATATTGCGATACTGTAAAAGTTAATTACAGCTAAACAGTTAAATAATAAAATCATGTGCATATTTTTTGAACAAGTGTGTGATTAAATCAATATATGCGCCGTATATAATTTAATTAATGCTTTTCTTTACATCGCACACATAAATAGATTGATCAATTTTATACTTGGCATAGAAAGCAAATATTTTCGCTGAATTAGCCGTAAAATGAAGAAGAAGACAAGATATTATTACTTCCAGATATCTATATACCTAGTCTAAGATTTTCATATAACAACGAGATAAAAATGGTGATACACAACGATTTCAGAATAAAGAATAACATTTAAATAAAATTTGATAAAGAATGATTAACAAAAACACATAATTGTTGATTTATATTAAATAAATTAACTGGAATAAATGAACTTTATTTATTCGTAAATTTAAAATAATATTAAAAAAAGCTTTGTAAAATAATCTAAAATATTACATATACTTTGGACAATTTTATGTTTTGTTAGCATGATAAATCATTACAAAATCAAGACTGCATAACAAGAAGAAATATGTCGTGAGTTTTGACCTCTGACTGCAGATTACTTGACTGTTAATAATACTTTTTTGCAAGCGCCTGAGAGATGAAATATTGACCCGATTGATGAGATTATTATTCAACATACATACAATTTTAATGCAAGACATATAAAATGTGATAAGTATTTGATATGTTTCGTATTAATATTAAAATATAGCGCACACAGTCGGAAACAGAAAAACGTGGAAAGTGGAAAAGAAAACTATTCATCCTTTATTATGTATTTAACTTAATTTTAGTATTTCAAACTAGATTAAAATATACGAAACGAAATAAATTGCATGGCAAAATAATACAATAAAATGGTAAACGCAATAGTAAGCTTGTTCAAAGGGCGTACTTTAATTTAATTGTTGCAAACTATGATTCAGTTCAAGTTTCGGCTTCTCGAGCGAAAATTTCAAAAAACTCTCCCCCTCTTTTTGTGAAAATTTTACTGTTAAGTAATGTGAGAATAACATCGAGTGAATTTCACGAACGTCAGAGGTTACTATGCTATCTTGTCAAGAAAAAAAGAGCAGGAAACGCTCAATGGAGCGACATTCAGTGGAGAATACTTATTGAAATCCAACGTTCTCAACAACGCTCGAATATCGACCTCCGATGTGCATAACTCTACCGATGCTTTCATGTAAATTCAACGTTGACCCATCCCACCCCAGGTTTATACCAGTAGTAATCGCATTCGACGTGGAGCGAACAAAGTTTCCACTCGAAAGTTTACAACAAAGTGACAGTCCAAGTTATCCTGCCTGTCGATCCAAAAACGCTTCTCCGCCGAAAACTATTATACTTTTGGAATTCATTAAAGAACAATTGACTATTTTATCAAATGAGAACTTGACATAAAAACACTGCAAGTTTTGAATACCAAAATTTCAAGAAAAGCAATTTGCCTAAATATCGCTCAATCGTCTTACAAAGAATTAACTTTGAATTAATTTCGTATATTGCAGATAATTCTAAAAATTACTTTTAATACCTAGCGGTAATTGTAAAAAAAAAGATAATGTTGAAACAGTATTGAGTTTTCTTTCTTTTTAAATATAAAAATTAACAAGATAGAATAATTTCACATTTTAATATACATTTACATGTTAGGATAAAGATATACTTGAAAAGATGTATCATTCGAATACCAATGATTTAAGAGAACTAAGCATAGATGATGATTGGCTATTTGAATCTGCGTACTTGTGTATGTATTATCGTTGTCTTTGTACTCGTATTATATTGTTTGTCTTTAAAAACGTTATCGTTACACGGTTACACTCAATGGCCGAACCTTTACACCTTGACCTTTTTCGATTATACATTCAACGACCTCAGTACTTACGTAATGTATAGAAATAAAAATATGCCGCCGTTGGATTCTCCTTGTATGTATAATAATTGCTCTATAATTAAACATCGTTGCTGGTGCACGTTTACGAGATCGAGTCGATAATGAGAACTCAAGTTCATATAAAAATAGAAAAACCGAGCAATTAAGAGCTTCAATACGCAGTAGTTTGTGCGATTACATTATCAACAACATATGTTTCAAATAAGAATCTTATTTTAGACCGTACATGTGAGAACACAATCGATAAACTAGAAGTCTATACCGGTCGAAGTTGGACCTTTAATGTTTAAATAATTCTCAATCTCTTTTGAATTACTATATATACTATGTATGTACTTACATATATACCATATTATAGTCTTTCGAACTGCGCGCCGTATTATTTTTCCGAATTAAATTGACAAGCGATTTTAATAATTTGATGCTACAATCAAGCATCATATTGTAAAGATGTTAATAAAAAATGAGTCAAAAAAGAAGGGCTACGAGTCCAAAAAATGTAACGTATAGAAAAATTGATAGAGATAAGTAAAAATGTCTTATTTAATTATTATGAACTTTAATAAAACATGCTGGCTAACAGACGTTTCGATCACGATCGGATCATTATCAATGTTTACAAAATTTGTCAGAACAGTAAAAACATAACATATGGTCGATCGATGAAAAAATTGACATATGTTATGTTTTTACCGTTGCGTTCTGACAAATTTATTAAAGTTCATAATAATTAAATAAAACATTTTTACTTATCTCTACCAATTTTTCTATACGTTATATTTCTGGCTCGTAGCCCTTCTATTTTTTCAACTTGTTTAAAAAAATTTTTGAGCCATTATATTATTATATAACAGTTAATAAATTTATTGAGAAAATATTATCTCGGCCGGGAATCGAACCCGGATCTCTCTGTATTCCGTACGAGTGTCCTAAGCTTTTAGACCACCGAGGTATTTAAGCATTAAAGATCCAGCTTTGACCGGTATAGACTTCTAGTTTCTCGAATATGTTTCAAATCTTACATAAGTATAATAACCAAATGTTTCGGCTCAATTCAAGCCATCTTCAGCAGTCTTGGATAATTAAAAATTCTTAATATATATATAAACCATCAGTCGTATAAAGAAAATAACAATGCAGCATGAAAAGTCTCTTAGATTAAACTAGTTCATACTTTTACACAAAGACACGAAAGTGATGTGCATTCTCTACAAAATTATCATGTTTTATTTCTCGTCATGAGACAATTCGTATTGTCTCGCGAAATTATTCATGCAGTTTGACGATTCTAATATCACAATTTAAACTTTACGATTTAATATTCGCTGATTTATATTTTATATAGAAATTAAAATAATAGAATTCATTGCTCTGTCATCATTATCACTTATAAAAATATTTTTTGAGAAATGGATCTTTTACGATTGGACAAGTATCTTTTATCGAAAGTGATTACGGAATGCTCATACTTTTCCATGAGAAATAAAATTCATAAAACCATAAATTCAATTAGAAATATCACGACAAACACAGCAACGTATATCGATGCAGTATAAATTATGGATGTGATAATGACGAAACTCTCCGTTGATATCTCAGGGCTAAAGAAGACAGAGGAAGAGGAAGATAGCACGTGGGACAAGTCCATGGCTGTCCTGGGAGAATTGATTGGAACCACAATTCTGATCTTTCTGGGGTGCATGGCATGCATGGGTAGTATGAAGCCGTATATTTCTGGGACTGGACCGTCTATGATACAAATTTCTTTTGCTTTTGGTCTCGCTGTTATGATTGCTATACAGGTATACATTACTTTGAATCTGACAAATAAGATTATCCTTGATAAAAATCATTAATACATCGTTGTGTAACATCATTACGTTAATCAATTTTTCGATAATATATTCTATTTAGTTTTAAATTAAAAATTTCTTTTAATCATAACTTACATTAGTATTTTTCACTATTTATTTCACATTTTAATGATGCATTAATGATTAATATACATTAATGAATATAGAGGAGAGTTGCCGAATGCGTACTGATTGCCTAAATCAATCTCTCTCTCTCTCTCTCTCTCTCTCTCTCTCTCTCTCTCTCTCTCTCGTATTTTAGTATTTTATATTATTACTTGATATAGGCAACATTCAGTAACAATAATATAAAGTACATGAGAAATGAATAATAGAGACAAAAATAGCCTACGTCTTATTTTATGGACATTAGCGGCGTTTTAAAAAATCAGGTACGTCTGATATTAATTTTTAATCAACTTATGTAGCTGGTAATAACGCGATCATTCAATTTTATTATAAATTTTTGTATTTTTATAAAAAGAATTTATTGTAGAATATTTTACATTCACTGTATATATAATACATATTTACATTATAAAGATTAAATCAATATTTTTTAATACAAAATCCATCAAATTTCTTAAATCTTACCATCACAAGATAAG
Source organism: Trachymyrmex cornetzi (assembly GCF_001594075.2). NCBI lineage: Eukaryota > Metazoa > Arthropoda > Insecta > Hymenoptera > Formicidae > Trachymyrmex > Trachymyrmex cornetzi. The sequence continues at coordinate 106,806 of NW_017298491.1, forward strand.
ATTGATAATTGACAATAATAAAACTAATAATTGATATCAATACACAATTCACAATCGAAAACAATTTTAATTATTTATAATGGTTATTCGTAGCCAGAATCGTTTTAACAGAAATATAATTATTATGCTACAACTTTTTTTTATTTTGGTTATAACAGTTACGATCTCTGATTTTGACGTCATTTGTCTTCTCTTTATTATTATTTAATAATATTGTAATTATACAATATTTGATTTTTTTCAATAAATTATTAAAATTAGGTATTAATTAATTATTAGGTATTAATTATTAGGTACTAGTTAATGATTTTTTTTATTAATCTTATACTTTCAATTATTTTTATTCATAAATTCAATACTTTAAAAGAAAATACGATAAAAAATATACCTATAAGTACGATTTAGGCGACCGATTGCTTATACGGAGAAAAAAAGTTGTTAACTTGACTAAATCCGTTTAGTTCGTAATGAGTATTTAGTTCAAATATTTATATATTTAGATTAACAAAATCTTGTAATTTAAAATATATTATTTGTTTGAATTAACAAATATTTGCTTGACAGCCCGTGACCGCTACATTTAGTTGAATCAACTAATATTTTTTTGAAACAGCAATTTTTTTCTCAGTGTATAAATCATACCTTTTACAGCATGTTACAAAAAGATTTATAAAAACAAATTAATTTGTTATTGGTGAAAAGTTAAACACATAATAATAAGGGGGGATCCCGTTTGCCTACAAATCGATTGCCTACAGTATCTTTTGCCTACATCACTTTTGCCTACAGCTCGATTGCCTACATGCGCTTTTGCACACAAATAAAAATTTTAGAAACGGTGTTACTTTTGCCTACATGTACTATTGCCTACAGCTCGATTGCTTACAGCTCGATTGCCTATCATATGTAGGTGTTAAACTTAATTCCTGCCGTTTTTCGTCTTCAAAATTGATTTGTTTCGAAGGGAAGATGAATGAATACCTTAATCAAAGTAATTTCCTCCATTTTCTACTTTATTACTAATTAATAATACTTTATTAATAATACTTTGATTAAGGTATTTCCCTTCGAAAGAAATCAATTTTGGAGACGAACAACGGCAGGAATTAAGTTTAACACCCAATACATTATTGCCTACAGCTCACAACCTTCCACGCGAAATGAAGGCTACCTCACACCAACAGATGGTTTGGTTAGGGTTAGATTTTTTTGGAAAAATATTCCAAGCGCACACTGTCTACGCTGACACCCCACTGTTCACATGACAGATTTCCTAAAAATATAAATTATTTTCTTACTTAACTTTAATTTTATATTTGTGCGCAAAAGCGCATGTAGGCAATCGAGCTGTAGGCAATAATATATGTAGGCAAAAGTAACTCCGTTTCTAAAATTTTTATTTGTGCGCAAAAGCGCATGTAGGCAATCGAGCTGTAGGCAAAAGATACTGTAGGCAATCGATTTGTAGGCAAAAGCAATCATCTCTAATAATAAGCGTCCGAAACCTCAAACTACAATTTCTAATGTCCATTTGCATGTACAAAACAGTGCCAAATGGAAAATATAATAAAAAGTAGATTAAGTGGTACGTATTGGGCAACTCTCTCCCCTAGATATACATATATTATATTATATATTATGACATATATATATATGTATAGATATTACAATTTACAATATATTAATTAATATATATTAGTTTATAAATAGAATCAAATATATAAAAACGAGTATTTGTAAGTAGCAAATTATTGATACATTTACACCTAATATTATCAGATCTTATCATCGAATATATATTTGTTCTTTTCCAGTGCGTTGGTCACATCAGCGGCGCTCATCTCAATCCAGCTATTACGATCGCCGCACTAATTCTTGGCAAGAAGTCTCTCATAATGGCCGGATTTTACACTATTGCACAATGTTTGGGTGCCCTGTTAGGTTACGGCTTGCTAAAGGTCAATGAATACAAAAAAAAGGGGGGGATTACAAAAATCATATTTAATTACGTTTCGGCGGAGATACTTGAACAATCATATTTCGGTAGTAATAAATTACTGATACATGTTCGTGTTTATACATATAACGCGTTATCAAAAATTACGTTATCTCAAAGCTGCAAACATTACGATTATTTTTACCCATTCAAACATCCGCTTGCTCCTAAAGATAAAATATTGGTCGCATTCGAGTTGGAGTAGGATGCGTATCGAGCGACTGAATGTGTATTGATCAAATCTAAAAGTAAAAACCAACTATATTCAATTATTAGACAGGTTAGGCTACTTTGTCGACCTAAACACGTTTATCTCTACACGGAAAGAACAGTTTTGCTAAGATAAAAATTTAGTTAAATACAGATCTGAAAATAATTTCACTAGACTGTCAAAATAATTGCAGGATGCTCAATTTGGTTACTGTCATTTTTTGCAGCATTACTCATCATACTTGAATTCCATACATACATAATAATTTTCATGATAAATCTGTGTTAAGATAAATTTTTAGATACTTTAAAATAGTTGTTTCCGTATATATTCGCTAATTGCAGCATCCAATCATCTAAAATGCTATTTCATTGATTGTATAAATAAAATTTTAATAGTTAATTTGAATTATTTATTGTATAAACAACCATGAATAGTGTAGCAAATCTGTGCAAAGCATCGATAAATTTTACGTTTCAATTTAATTATTTGATTCAAATTGAATTAACTTTTGTTTTAATATTAATTAACAGATGATAACGCCGTCAGATCTTGTGCACAATGGTGATTCAACGACAACCGACAAGTTTTGCACGACGGACGTTAATGAGGCTATCGGGATCGGACATGGAATTGCGGCTGAGGCTTTTGCTACCGGTGTACTTGTTTTTTTCGCGTGCAGTAGTTGGGACTCGCGAAACGCGAAGAATACCGACTCGTTGGGATTGAAATTTGGCCTCTGCGTCTCCATGCTGTGTCTTGCTTTCATCCCTCATACCGGCTGCAGCATGAATCCTGCTAGATCGTTCGGACCAGCAGTCTGGACTGGCCACTGGCACTACCACTGGTTATACTGGTTGGGACCAATTGGAGGCTCCATTATTGCGACTTTAATCTATCGATGTTTATTTTTGAAAAATCAGGAGAATACGCAAGATGTGGAAACTTTAAATGACATTGAGACTTAAACGGAATAATATGTAAGTTTCTAAACGCCAATAAAAATATAATTTTGTACAGATTAATTATACAGGCCGACAAAATTTAGGGAGGGTCTTGTGCTTTGAACTTTGAAAGATGTTTCTGTAGGATTTTGATGCGCTGAAAGCGACAACATTGTCCGTTTTTTCCCATTATCCTCCATTTTTTAAATAATCGCAAAAACAGTTTTTTCTGGAAGTAACTTCTTTATTAATTTTTTCCAGCTAAACAAAAAATGATATCGAGGTCTGTTTTGCGGCATTTAATTTAGAAATGTTCCAGCAAAAAAATATACTAAAAATATTTTTTTCGATGCTTATAAAAATGTTTTGTGCAAACCACAGAAAACTTTGAAAAAATTGTAAAAAACCGGAAAAAATTGACAAATTTTGAAATATAAAACCAAATAATTCGAAAGAAAAAAATCGTAAAAAATCTAATAATTTATACTTATAGTTGTATGTTTCTAGTTTAAATCCTTTTTTGAAAAATTAATTTCTGATTATTTGTTCAGAAGTTATTGAATTTAAAGCGCCAAAGCAGCCCGCGCGTCACCTACAGTGCGCGATATCCTCTCGAATCTGACACATAGCTACCGAATACAGGAGCATGTTGTATAGCCTTTTTTGACAATATAAAGATTAGAATGTAAGGGGAAATAGGAGTCAGCGCGGTACTCGGTGCGCAAGTATAATAATGGAAATGTTTATATATCCATTTTTAATATAAAAGTATAAAAATATAAAAAGTTGGTGTAAAATCCGTACGCGTTTCGACTTACTTCAAATTATTCTCAACGGTATTAATATAATTCTAATTTAGCACAAGTAGTGCATCAACCATGGTGCCAACCATACAACATCACAAAGAGGTTCCTTAGCTTCATCTCGGTTTACAGGCCAGAAGGAAACAAGAATTCTTATAAAGTGAAGCTATAATAAGAATGAGAATGTCACAGATATATGTAAAATGATTTTTAAAAAGAACCGATAAGGAGAAAGCAGATTGAGACTCACCGAATTGATGCAACTTGTACGTACACACATATACAGTAGTCAACTAGAATATAATATTAATTTTGACAATTAGATAAAGTAACAAGAGTGATTCAAATAATTTTTTCGTCAAATGAAAAGAATAAAATGTAACAGTTATTCGGTTACACGGAGCAAATAACATGTGTCACAGTTGATACAAGCGCTGACCCGAAACGATCGAAAGGATAATTGTAAACATTAATTTTTAAATATTATATTTAAGTATTCAGAACTGACGTATGGCATGGTCTAAAAATTCAATATCTGTGTTTGGAGGTTTAAATTCCTTTTTTGTGTTTTTATATGCAACATTTCAAACGTTAATCTGTTGTTGTAATTCCTTTCTATATCCAAAATTTGCACCCTGTCCCAATCGAATTCATGGTCAAATTGCAATCGATCTGTGATCTATAATAACCGAATGAGAAGACGTCTTTCTTCTAATGTGATTTCGGTGTTCAGAAATATGTAGTTGACTAGTTTGTCCTACATAAGAAGCCTCGCAGGCAATATTACATATGACGTTTCCCTGTGCATTGGTTGGTAAAGGATCTTTCTGCGCTTTGATTAGACTGCGAAGTTTATTGATACTATAAAATGCAATTTTGGACACCGTATTGTTAATAATCCTCTTGAATTTATCTGAAATGTTGTTAGCAAAGGGGATCGTAAACCAAATGATTTTATTGTCAGATGTCACATTCTTCTTGTTACCTTTGTTCGTCATGTTACTATTTTTTATAAGATGTTTTATTCTCTGAGACATAGTATTAAAAATAAATTCAAGAGGATAGTCATTATTTAATAAAATGTTGATGATAAGTTCAAAATTTTTTTGATGAAATTTTGGGTTAGAAAGGAAGAACACTTTGTCAATCATGCTTATGATCACGCCTTTTTTCTGTGAAAGAGGATGTCTGGATAAAAATTTTGCGCACCGAGTACCGCGCTGACTCCTACTTCCCCTTACATTCTAGTCTTTATATTGTTAAATATCAAGGAGTCCTTCAATATTAATTGTTATTCTTATTATTGTTTAGTCTTTTTTGGTCATTGATTTCAAATCTGAAGTAAAAAATGTGCAATTCAAAATAGCGGATCCAATATGGAGGACAAGAATTTTAAAAAATCCGTACATGAAGATCGATATGTGGTGGTTTTGTAAGTCTCTGATTACTACTTTATATTTATGATTACTTATAATGTAATTACAATTGTTGAATTGAAAATAGCAGATCTTATGGCGATGAATAATAAGTAAATGTACACGGAATGATAATTTTAGCGTTATCCATCCTGTATCACGTGGATGTATCACTTTATTATTATAATAAGAGTAACGCTAAAATCACCGTTCCGTGTACATTTACTATTCATCACCATTGGATCTGCTATTTTCAATTCAACAATTGATTAAAGTAGTAATCAGAGACTTACAAAACCACCACATATCGATCTTCATGTACGGATTTTTTAAAATTCTTGTCCTCCATATTGGACCCGGCATTTTGAATTGCACATTTTTAACTTCAGATTTGAAATTAGTGACCAAAAAAGACTACACAACATGCTCCTGTATTCGGTGGCTGTGTCAGACTCAAGAGGATATCGTGTACTGTAGGTGACGCGCGGGTTTTGGCGCTTTAAATTCAATAACTTCTGAACAAATGGTCGGAAAATAATTTTTTGAAAAAGGATTTAAACAAGAAACATATGGCTATAAGTATAAATTGTCAGATATTTTTTACGATTTTTTTCTTTCGAATTATTTGGTTTTATATTTCAAAATTTATCAATTTTTTCCAGTTTTTTACAATTTTCCAAAGTTTTTCGTTTGCGGTTTGTATAAAACATTTTTATAAGCATCAAAAAAATATTTTTAATATTGTTGAAACATTTCTGAGTTAAATACCGTAAAACAGACCTCGATACTATTTTTTGTTTAGCTGAAAAAAATTAATAAAAAAGTTACTTCCGGAAAAAACTGTTTTTGCGATTATTTAAAAAATGGAGGGTGATGAAAAAAAACGGACAACGTAGTCGTTTTCAACGCATCAAAATCCTACAGAAACATCTTTCAAAGTTCAAAGCACAAGACCGT
>NW_017298491.1:113293-114182 GCF_001594075.2 Trachymyrmex cornetzi
CCTGCCTCTCACTCTAATCGTCTTTCTACCCCCACCATTGCCATCAGCGGTCCATTCTAGATGTCGATGAAATTAACCCTTAAACGCCTGTTAAGTATAGCACACCTAGCATATTTTTTTATATCTAATGTTTTTTCCATTGTTTATAACTTTTAATAAAGGTATATTCATTTGGTATAATTAGGATGAAGTTGCCAAAATCTCACCGGCTCCTAAATCGCACTACCTCGCTTAAAAATTCAATTATTGTATTTATATACTTTCTTACAAGTTATTTAAAAATTACATGATACTTCAACGCTACTCCATTATACTCGTGACATGAAACGCAATAGGCGTGTTGTTATTTACATAAATAAAAAAAATTGTAATAGTGTTGCTATTTTTCAATGCATTTCATAGCAGAATTACAGAAAATACAAGTTAAATAGCCCTTAAGCTATTGATTGATAAGTCTTGATCATTTGTCGTGTTTTAGAATATTATTAAAATTAAATCAATTTGATCAAAGTTTGCTTTATATTTTTTGTAAAGATTAAATAAATTATAAAAGTTTTAAAAATGCTCTAGGTTCCTAAATCACAGTACAATCTAATCTTTTAAATCGCACATTACCTAATATTTTTTCAATTCTTACATTTTTATTCCATTTATTATGATGTAGAAATGTACATAGGGAGAAAAATGTATGGTATTTGTTACTATAATTATATATTACTATAATTATTATTATTACTGCTATAATAATAATAATAATAATAATAATAACTATGTGTATAGTTCTAGCAACACAAATGTACATAGTTGATAATCTAAAATGACTATATAATTATAGTTATTATAACCATAAAGTAGTTGAAATTACCATAAAAATGATTTAAGTGACTAT
>NW_017298491.1:114221-119319 GCF_001594075.2 Trachymyrmex cornetzi
AAAATTATAGTCACTTAAATCATTTTTATGATAATTTCAACTACTTTATGATTATAATAACTATAATTATATATAGTCATTTTAGATTGTCAACTATATACATTTATTGTATTGTTGCTAGAACTATACACATAGTTATTTTTATTATTATTATAGCAGTAATAATCATAATTATAGTAATATATAATTATACTTTATATATTACTATAATTATGATTATTGTAAACCTACAAAGGGTTTATTTTGTTTTCACATAGAAACTTCGTAAATTATTTCTTAAAATTATCATGTGTTTCAGAAATTATGAAAAATACATTATTAAGTTTTTAACAGCATAATAAAATACATTTTTTCCTCTTATGTGATTTTTGAATTTTTTGCATTATTATAATGTTTTAAATGAGGAATACTGGTATATAATTTTTTATTTTGACAACGAATTTTCTTGTTGCCAAAATCGCACCATATTGAAAAAAATTCTAATTTTAAATGTTATAATAACGCAAAAAAATTATGAAAAAATTACATAAAAAAGAGAAAAGAGTGCAGATTATTGTGCAGTAAAAAATTTAAGAATATTCTTTATAATTTAAGAGTTATGAGGTTTTAAGTGAAAAAAGTGGTGCGATTTCGGCAACCTTACTCTATGTTCCTTAAATATCTGGCATTTCGATTGAAAAAAAATTGTTTATTACATGATTCTTTTTATAGAAGTTGTAAGCAGTTGAATTGAGTTGCCATATTTAAGTATGTTGTTTTCGTGTGACGTTTAAGGATTAAATAAAACTTAATTTTAGCTCAAAAAAGTAGTTTATATGTTTAATTATTTACAAACTTCTTTAACATTAACTTCTTAAACATTTTATTTTAAACTTATTATCATCATGTTGATATATTATCGTCATGTGTATTAATATTTTTTAAAGCTACGTTAAATAATTTTTTGACAGAATAATATATCATAGTTAATAAAAAAAATTATTTAACAAATAAAAAACTGTTTTGCTCGTATGGATAGTTCTTTTCTGTCGAAAATTTCATCGGAGCTCTGCGAGTGTCATGCGAGCTTGGCACGTTTTCAAATAATTCTTTTACGCTTGTCCTACTTTCGTTCATTCAGTCCTTCAAATATCTCCTGGATATTTTTGGACGACGTCGTTACGTCATTTTTACCGAATGATCTACGAACCGAGTTTGTATCGTGCGTGCTTTCTTCCAGTGAGCGAAATTGCATTCTGGTCGTCGGTGGTTCACAAATTGAACAAGAAATCCTGATCGCGCTGGTATTCTCCCTGGTTGAGAAAGAGGACGTTGCAAAAGTTGCGGTTAAAGCTCTCGTGCGGAGCGATGGAAACAGACGGGCTTGGAACTTTACGGATTTCTACTTCCAAGACGCTCGGAAACATCCCATTTGAAATCTTGTAACCTGAAGGATCGCAATGCATCGAAGGACTGCCACGCGACAAGGACTTTTATGTCGCAGACTGATGTGACAAATTATTTTTGTACAAAAATACGTTATTAGATAAGGCACCGTGTACCTACTATTTGTTAACTTTAAATGTAACACTGAGAAAAAAATGTCAAAGTATTGCGAAGCAAATGCTACTTACTGACGACTTTTTCTTTGATACTTATTAGTTATGAAAAAATGTGATTGTGATGACGAAATATATATTTCTATAAAATATATCCTTATTAATTGTAAAAAGTAAAATAGATAGTTTATTTGCTAGAAATACAATTTTATTCGTCGTATTTGAATAAAGATTTATTTCAGTGAAATATATTTCTCACGAATAAATTTTTAATTATTTTTTTCTCAGTGCAGTAGATGCAAAAATTATTGATATGTATGTGTTTGTTATATTATATTTTATATTTACTGTAAGAAGGAAAAATAATGGTCATTTAATAAGTAGACAAAAAAATCTTAATAATACATTAAAAACAATTATTTATTCTCAAACATATATACGTTAAGAATGCGTTTTGGCTATATATTGAGTCTTCTTAGCGCATTATTTTTCTCTCTTAATAAGTTTTGCATTCAATAAGATTCTTCAATCTATTTTATTTCTATTTATTTTGTTCGCATTACGATTGCGTAAAATATACCATAAAAATGCATTTTTAATATAAAAAATATAAATTATTGTAAATGATAAATTATTCTTATTCCAAATAAAGAAGTTATTTTAGAGCAAGAGTACATTATACCGATATTGTTACAATGGCGATTCAAAAAATAAGTAATAAAACACATTTTTGACAATTGTATTTCGAAAATCAAAATGATAAATAATTAGCGTTATATGCATTTCAAATATTTATAACATGATATATTTAAAAAAATATATAAATAAAGTATATTTAAAATATTATTCAACCGTGATGCATATTATACATTTATATTTTTCCTGTATAGTCTACGTAGTCTTTTAATCCAGCACTTTCGAAGATGATCACTCTATCTCGTGTAACACGAAGCGAAGCACCAGAATAATACATATATGTATAGTTTCGTCTTGTCTAGCAGTATATATATAGTTTCAAGTATTAAACTCTCTCCTGTTCTCCCATTTCTCTTCATTTTTTCATGATTTTAAAGCGCACGCGTAGAAGAAACCCTTCTCACGCGTATCTCGCGGCGGTGCCGCAGCCAGCCGATCTCTCGCCGCGCTTTTTATTAATTATTAGCAAATTTATGAATTACAGACTCGGTTCGCTCGCTCGCAATTCCACTAAATTCGCCGCCATTATATCGTATACGTACGGGATGCAGCTCGTTAAGACCGACGTTGAGGTGGCTGCTCTCGCGCAGCAGCGCAACACGGCCGTTCTCTCTTCCTGTCTTTCTCTCTCTCTCTCTCTCTCTCTCTCTCTCTCTCTCTTTCTCTCTCTCTCTCTCTCTCTTTCTCTCTCTTATCCTTGCTGCGACGAAATTCGAAATAACGGAATTAGTCTCGGTGAATTCAGGAAATTACCTCCATCGCCGTCGGTCGCGCCAAAGTTTTAATTGTACTCGGTACATATCTATGCACGCGTGTGAGTGCAAGCGTGAGTGGCCGTATATGCGTGTGTACACGCGATTGCAATTACGTTCCGTGGCTTAATGTATATGTAAATATAAAATACACACATTTCGGACTATCTCAACCGCTTCCTCCCCCATATCCTCTCTTGTATAGATAACAATAACTTTAAGAGTCCGAGTGCGAAATCGCACAGTAAATTCTGGGTAGCGATCATGTAACTTTTTCCCTAGAGCGGAAACGTAAAAAGTGAAAATTGTTTGCATGTATATGTGTATATGTACATACATACATACATAAAAATTTTTACTCTTCACGTGTCCGATCTAAAGAAAAAGTTAGATATGAACGCTACCCTGGTCCGGAATTCGTGAGCTTCGTTTGCGCGCAAAGCGTCGTAGAGGATACGATTGAATTTCGGATTATACAACTGTTGTATGTATGTGTTATGAATTCTAATACGGGATATGGCTTTTCGAATAAATTACATACGATGTTTTAACGAGCTTCTCTCTTCAAGACGCATCTTTGCTCTTAGAACAAATTTATACTGTAAAAATTTATACTCTAAAAAAGAGAAGTAATTTCTAAAAAAATTATTTTTCCTTTTCAAAAACTAGCTTCGAGATCGCTCGCAAGCATCTGTAATGTAAGCAGCTTGCAACCAGTAATAAATATTCCTTGAATATGCAATTTATTGCAGGATTACGATTTTACTACTAGTATTACCAACTAAGCTAATATGTATCTTACATTTATGCTGTACGGTGTTCCATATATCGTCACGTCAAGAGCTACGAAAAATTTATTATTCACGTTTTATCAACAACAGTTTTATACGTAGAGAAAAAAAATTGTTAGCATATCACACGAACTGACGAGTCAAGAATGTGTTATATAAAAAACCTATATGACGATCATATATAATTGAAAAGCCAGACAATTTGAAATAACATTGCAATCGAGAAGGAGCAAAACACATTGCTGCGAGATTTAAACGATCCATTACATTACAAAATTAGTAACCTCGGACTTTAAAACTGATATTCGCAGAAGTTGAATATTTTATGCATAGGAAAAATAATATCAACAAAAACAGTTTAACAATTAAAACAAAAGTAAAGAATCTAATAAATAAAGAAGATGTTATGCAACGAAGTAAATACGATAGAACTCAAAGATGTAATAATATTCTATAACTTCCTTGATCGTTTGTCTGTTTGTCTATCCTATGAATTCGTCGGTTTTTCCCATCAGTACTGTAAACCGCGATAAAGATTGGAAGCTTAACAACGTAGAAAATTACTTCCTAGCATTGTTTGTGGTACAAAAAGTTTCTCAGTCGCGGTTAGTAGGCTCATCGCAGAATTTGGTCAAGATACGTATATATAAGTCTAGTTAAAAAAATTTTAAATTGAAGTATTTGTATCCTTTTTTTTATCATAATGCTAATTGAAGTTTTCGTTGTATTTATATTACATACCGAAACTGTCATCGCATATATTAATAATTTTAATGTTAAGGGTTAGCAATATAACTAATATCATATAATCTTTATAAAATTAATAACAATAACTCTCGAGAATATAAAAAATGGAAACAAAGAGAGGGCTAATGAGAGTTTTTTTTCGCGGTAATTCGTGCGATAAAGAAATTTATTGCATATTACGATAAGTAAGACGTTTCGGCTTCCTTTCGAACCATCTTCAGTATATCTGAACAATACAATATAGGGCAACTTCTAATCGAATTCGATTGTTAATCGTTGTCATGCTTGCATTAGACATCACGTTCTTAATTTTAAATCGAATTCGGTTGTTAATCGTTGTCATGCTTGCATTAGACATCACGTTCTTAATTTTAAATATGGATATCTTGTGGAATTATCTTAATTTTTTATTAATTGTTCACGGCTGTACGGAATTCATCTTCGATTATTGCCACTAGACTTGCCAATCTTGTGTCATGAATTGGTGGAGATGGAATGAATGGTCACTCTCTCGTTTAGCCATAGAAATTGTCCTATATTGTATTATATATATATATATATATGTATATATATA
>NW_017298491.1:119375-145174 GCF_001594075.2 Trachymyrmex cornetzi
TTTAAAAAAATTCAATGCAAACTAATGATGGCATATCCATTAATTCCAAATACTGTATAACCGAATGAAAAATTTAAATCCATTGTATTACGAGAAATGTATATATGTATTTTTTAAATAAAGAATATAATAAATATGAAAATATATAAATTTTTAATCCATTCATTCTTAATATTAATAAAATCTATCATGTATCACAACACACACGCACACAAACGAATCATTCGCATGTGGAGCGCGGATTATGTGTTTTATTCTACACCGAAAAAATTGTATTCTTGAAAGATGTACTTAATACTTCCTCTTAACAGATATAAGAATATTTCCTCTTAAATTAATAATATATTCTCGATTTGCGAAAGTGCGATTGTCGCCACACGTGCGCTACACGCGCGCTTCACACGGTTTTTGATGATGTCCCCCTTAAAATCATGCAACTTTTGTCTGAAGCATTTTTCTCTAAAATGTATTGTTCAAGAGATATTTGAGATCATCGTTTAAAATAGGACATCCTGTATATTCTCATATTAAGAATATACTAATTTTTAGATGATTACTCTCTTAAATTAAGAGGATCGTCTCAGCGCTTATTTTAGAGGAAAACATACTATACATAAGTAGGATATTCTTAATTAAGAATACAATTTTTTCGGTGTAGTATTAATAAAAATTTTAGTTGATGCGTGATGTAAATATCAATATTTTTCTTCGCGAGAGATCGCTTTTCTGAAATTAACGTTCCCGCCTGATTTTACGTTCGAACGAATAACGACTAGCAGCAGAAGTAGGGAGTTTGTTTACTTCATTACATCGCGAGAGGAGAGAGGCCATGCGTGTTCTCCGCGACAGAACGGAGTTACGATCATTCCTAGTCCACAAGAGTGCCGACTGACGAAGTGCACGGGTGTCTCTGTTTTACTCTCCGTCGCCAGAGACTATCAAAATTCCGTCGTCCAGAACGTTTGTGATTATAGTGTCGTGATTCTCGGGTCAAAGACGCTCCATCATGCCGCCGAACGATTTTCGCGCAGGTAAGATATTCTCATTAAAACCGTCTTTGTTTCTTGAAAATTTTCGAAGGGAAAGAGTCTCATTAAAAATCTTTTTGCTTCGCGATGATAATTAGGAGATGTAATTAATTTTGTTATTTATTATAATAGAAAACAAATTCGATGAGCGATTAAATATTACACAAATAATGCAAAATTGAGTATAATAAAACGGTATAATAAAACGGAAATTGTAAGTGGAGCTGGTAGAAATTTTATGCAGTATACGATTGGTTATTGGAAAGTTGTACTGACTTTTATCTAGTAATTGAACAGCAAAACTGTTCAGAATACCAATCACAATGTAACGCTTTTCTCGCAGTTACTGCGCAATAAAGAAGTTCAAAATCTGAATACAGTTAATAAGTAGTAAGAGAACAATAATACTAGAATAGGCTTTTCATTTATGTCATTCACATAATCTGAATTATTCTACACAAAATTAATATTATATTAACGTAAATAAAATAAGCAAAGTATCTATACTAAAATTCTTCGCTACTCATATATTTCATTTCTGTAGGACTCATTCGTCATTTCTAATCTTTGATATTTACTGCTTCTAACCTCTTTTTTTTGCAATCTTTGTGATAGTCATACATGCTGTAAATGATTTAAATTCTTCCAGTTTTTTTTCTTTGCTTTACATTTCCGTACGCGTTCACGACTTTCACACATATTTAATTATTAACAATTTTACATATAACATAAAAATATATTCAGTTATACATGTAAATCGCAATAATATATGCCGTATACACATGACATGAACACTGCATAACTATAACTGGTAGAAAACCGAACAATTACATTTTTAGTATTGATACAAAATCTCTTGAACAGAATTGATCCAGGTATTGCCTAGTAAAACTGCTTTAACTAATTTTGCCCAGTTGCTCTACGTAGTATTTTTGTACTATAAAGAGAAATCAGTAGTACTAGATAGTAACTAACTGGGTGCTCAGTCAAACTGCACAAATTTCTACCAGGGTATTAATGTGTTTTATGCAACATAATTATTTCAAAGTATATCTAGGTTTATACGTAAACAATGTGCAAAGAAAATTTGGTTCCGGTATACTCTAAATTTCTTGGGGTACAATCTCACTTCAAGAAAGTTAAAATGCTGCTTTTCATTATTGAAAAAGAATGAAAAATTAATGAAAAAGAATAAATTTACACTTTTGAATAAGAATGGCAGAGATTCGCTTTTTTTTTGAGAGTGAGATTCACTTCAAAGAAAAGAAATCACATTTTGTTTACATGAAATTTTATTCGAAAAAAGTGAAAATCTACCATTCTTATTCAAAAGTAAATTTTTCACTCTTTTTAAATAGTGATTTTAATACAGTATTTTAACTCTTTTGGAAGGAGATTTCACTCCAAGAAATTTAGAGAGTATAATTATTTATTATGTATCTTGTGGTAATTATTGGTAGAAATAATAAATAAAGTTGTCAAGTAAGTAATTTCATATCGACTATAGTTTAGATATCGAAAGAGACATCATCTTCACTTCCAATCTTCAGTTTAGAGATGTTAAGATAAAATTTAATTATTTTAACTTTCTATGTGATTAAATATATGTTACAAAAAGAAATATTAGAGAATTGGAAAGAATACGCCCTAGTAGCACAAATTATTGGCGCAATATTGGGAAACGAATGTACAGCCAATATTAAAACATTGGATAACCAATATTGGTTCAATATTGTAAAGTAGACGCCTAGTCATATCTAGCCAATATTGGTTCAACAGTATTGGACCAATATTGGGGATTCAACTTTTACCCAATGTTTTACATTGTTCTTCCAATATTGGGCAAAAATTTAATCTCCAATATTGATCCAATATTGATCCAATATTGTAAAGTAGACGCCTAGTCATATTTAGCCAATATTGGTTCAACAATATTGGACCAATATTGTTTCAACAATATTGGACCAATATTGGGGATCCAATTTTTACCCAATGAAATTTTACATTATCTATACGTTGTTTTTCCAATATTTCGCCAATATTGGGCAAAAATTTAATCTCCATAATTGGTCCAATATTGTAAAGTAGACGCCTAGTCATATTTAGCTAATATTGGAGATTCAATTCTTACCCAATGTTTTACATTGGCTATACATGGTTTTTCAATATTCGCTAATATTCCTGAAATAATGTATAATCAATATTAAAAATAATTGAGTGAAAATTTACTTACCTACGGGATTTGAACCTGGCTATACATGGTTTTTCAATATTCGCTAATAATCCTGAAATAATGTATAATAAATATTAGAAATAATTGAGTGAAATTTCACTTACCTACGGGATTCGAACCTGGGACCTTCGGACTATGAGTCTTCTGCGGTATGTGCTGCACCATTTCTTCGATTAATAAATGTGTTAGTTAATTGTACATATATTATATAAACAATCTATGCACAATATATATCCAATAATAAAGACAAATAAATAAATAAATAATAAATAAATAACAAATAAAGACAATATTAGGTAATGATTGACATGCAATATTGGCTACACATTGGCATTTATTATATAGCCAATATTGTGTAACGACTGACATGCAATATTGACTACACATTGGCACTTAATATATAGTAAATATCGGCATTACATTGGGAAATATTGGCCAATGTATCGCTAATGTAGAGCCAATATTGGATAATGATTGACATACAATATTGGCTATACATTGCCATTTGTTATTTAGCCAATATTGGCATTACATTGGGAAATTTTGGCCAATGTATCCCCAATATAACCAATATTTAGCCAATCTTAGCCAATGTATAGCCAATGTTCTGTGCTACTAGGGCGGGCTTTAGGAATCAGGCGCAGAAGACGTCGCGCCAATAATACACTTATGAATCTTGAAACTTCTTTATTTAACAAACGCGCTTACATGTTTCGGCTCATTTTTTAGCCTTCCTCATCTTCTGCGCCTGACTCTTAAAGCCCGTATTCTTTCCAATTCTTTAATTTATAAGGAGTCTTGGTTAGTTTGATTTGTTATACGAAAAAATATTAGATTAATATAGAATTGTTATTTTTTTTTTAGTTTTTTTTGTTAATATTTCTTGGATCTGAAATATTATAAATATTTCAAAAACTTCTACACCCGTAAATTTAGTGATAATTTAAATAATTACACGTGTAGGTTGAATATGAACAATTATATCATTAACCTAATTGATATCCACGTACCGTATACATGATATGTTAGGTACAATTCGTTATAATACAATTCATGATAATATAATAATAAATGATAATAGTATACTGCAGAACAAGGGCTCATTACGACAATTCTCTCCTCCATGTAATTATACGATATTAACAATGAAGCACGGCAAATGATTCGACTTAAATAAACCGAAAAGTCTTGTGTAAACGTAGAAGCATAATTTAATTTAAATAGCATTTAAATTACTACGCATTGCCATCAGACTATGATAATATTGAGAAACTATTTTTAAGTTTGTGGTTATTTCTTTTACTTTTACGTAACGTTAAATTCTAATTTTATCTATTAATATACTAAATATTACAATTTCGTTCAACGAGAAAGATTTATAAAGATTTTTTGTGAAGGATATTGCATTAATTTTGAAACTCCTGTCTACGAAAATTTTTTCTTAAAATCGCAGTACATAACTTTAAAGATTTCTATTTCATCTATTCGCGAGAACTGGAATACTATTTTTATCGACGAACTGTTTAGCTTGTATGAACAGATTATTTACGTATATATATTTTTTCTGATTAATCTCAAGATATAATATAATTTCTTATATTTCGCCTGCACGTGTGTGACTGATTTATAATAAAAATAAAATAAATAAGATGTTTATTTAATCCATACGATAAGAAATATGTCGATATGGGCGATAAGAATTTTTGTACGATTAAAATTGACTGGTGACTATCTAGATACCAATATAATTGACGAGGTACTTGTTGCAACTTTGAAATCTTATCGCTTTACTAATTGCTGAATGAATATTAAATATAAAAAATTGCTATGATGTTATTCACTTTACACATATAAATGTATTTTGGCCTAGTTTAATTTTCAACAAAATAGAAAGTTAATATATTTTTTAATGTGCACGATATACGTATATGTATATGTATATATTAATAATATATATTCTTTATTTCTTTTTTATTATCGCAAATTTGTTCATTTTATCATCATAATATAATTATATTGCGACTTATACAAAATTTTATCAAAATTATAGCACCTGTGAAGCAACGCAAAAATTCGGCAGATAAAATAAAAAATCTTATTAAGTCACATATCGAATGGTGATAAAGTTTCCTGGCATGGATAAACTTTTATCTGATTCATTCTGATATAGATACACATACAGGGAAAGATTTCGTTGACATCGGACACTACTATTTACAGAGACTCTGTGTATTTACCGAACGTATTTCAACGGCGAAAGATCATTTAGCAAGAGTATTTATTCAACGGTCAGCATGAGATTAGACTTTCGACTTGTCGCTATTGGATAACGTATTATTGGTCTTTATCGTATATTAGTGTGAAAATAAATCCATTCGATATCGCGATGCACAATGCGGGACAGTTCGCGATTATCTGAATTCTGCTAATAATAAGTAAATGATTCTATTCTTAAATGCATTAATTAAACACAGTTAAAGAAAAATTCTTTCTGCGATATTTAAATGGTACGTCGTTGTGCAACTTTATCGATACTGATGCAAATAAAACAAGAATTGCATGGGTTTTGTAATTTTGCAAGTTGATTAACAAGAAAAATCACTTGTTCCGGATGAATGATTTCAGTCGTGGAAATAAAGGCTAAGCTATCGCAATAAAACAATGCACAAAACTATATAGAGCAAATTAAGCGATAATGGATAAATCCACAAAAGAAATAAATGTGTACATGTTTCTTTTTTCGTGATATATAAAATTAATTTAATATTCCTCTATTTTTAATGGAATCTATTATATTAATATTAATACCATTGGAAACATAGATTTCTATTACTAAACTGATCACTTCATCGCCACGTTTGATGCTAAATAATTTATGCCCGATGCACTGTCATTTCTTACCCACTTACGCACATATACGCATATACATGTATGTACACAGGTAGACATTAGAGTAGGACTTTTTAGTCACTTTTGTCTCTTTCTATTACACACAGAATATATGTATAATCAAAGTGAGCAGTCTAGTTATACAAGCCTGTGATTGAAAAAACTTGTTTATCGCCGGAGGTTAAAAGATATAACTTCTGCATTATAGATATGCCTTATCCTCTGCATAGATTTCACAAATGTATATATCACGTTGTAACGCAATTTTGTAACTAATCGTAAGCTTTAAAACTTAAAGTTGATGTTGTTGCAAAGCGGTGACCTCAATTCTTGCAAAATTTGCTTTTTAAGAATATTACGTACAAATATTTTACTGTCGAATGCTGAAAAGAGCGACAATAAAACATTACATGCTAATTAGATTAAACAAACTTAGATAAATAAATAATAATAAAAAACTCTACAAAATGCCGATCTAAAATGCTTTATATTCGTATATTTATGAGTTAAATTCAATAAAACTTATACAATTCTTAATATAAAAAAGATCGCATTTAATTCTTCTTTTAGAATGTTACTACTAACACAATGAGAAAATAACATAATAAATTTTCACAAAACCATCATCAAGTGAAAATACAATGGTTATTGTTGGTTATCACAGAATGATATAATATGTCGAATTATATAATTTTTTAAGAGAAGATATCGCAAGTAGGTATCTGACAATGAGCAATCACGCGGAGTCTACAATAGAAATCGTAGGATCTTAAGTTGTAGAAAATTAACTATAATCATAGTCGAATATGAGAAGAATAATCGACAATGATTAGTCAATTTTCTACGACTTAGAATCCTACGACCGCTACGACTTCTATATTGTAGATCCCGTAATAAAGAACAACATTTTTGTGTTTAAACGTCAGATGATACGACCAACTCTTCTGTAAATGGAACTTAATAAAACTAAAAACTAAGATCCTCGCGGCCTTGAAGAAAACAAAAAAGTGTTGTCAATTTATCGTATACACGCATATACAATGTCATGGATCATTAGTCAATTTGCATCAGCTAACGTTCGACTTTATGCTCGCGTATTCATCGATCTAATAGACAGATTATACTGGCTAATTGCCACGTAATCTCTTGGCGGCGTTCCAGCAAAATTAGCCGATTGTACGTAGCTCGTAGATTAAAGCTTCGTTAGCGTGAACGGTTGCTCGTTGAGTGGCGATTAAAGGCACAACAATGTCTCGCGACCGAAGAAGTTGGCGGCTTCTTCTTGCGCATCTCGTCGATGCATCCGTCTTCTTTGGACAAGTTTCACGACGTCGATGCTAATGATCAACCTGGGATTTGATTGATTGATGTATACGCAGCGGATGAAAATTATCGCATAATCGTAATGATTCACTTCAACTGTATTAACATTAGTCTGTAATTAAGTATAATGCATCAGATACATACTTAATTGCAGACTGTGTTACCTGCAAAAGAGAATTGTTTTAGTAAAGTACCCATTATTTAATCTAATGATTACCAATCGTTCGATAAATAATAATTATTAGCAATTTGTTTATTTTTTTAATGTAAATAAGAATTTATACAAGAGCTATAAATCTCTAAATATAGGTATTTCTTCGATACTTTTTACAGTGTTTTGTATTTATGCAAAAACTCGCGTATCAAATCCATCGGTGATAAATTAAACATAGTTGGAAGGAAATGCAATTTACGTTTCTGCTTAAAGCATGGAAACTCAAACAATCGAATAATCTACGCTGAAGGAGAGAACTTTGTGGAAATAATGGCCGAAGATTATTGGGCATGCATGAATCGAAACAATTAATCGTCGAACAAATCTGCATCATACACATATTAGATTGCACCTAGCTATACATATCATCTATATGTATGTATATGCATCCTGTCATACGCGAGTGAATAATACTTGGAGCGGAAATATGGATAACAATAATGCCCAATTTTAAATGCATAAAGTTGTCATTTCTCGTAAAAATATATTTGTCTACCCTTATCACACGATATCTGTTCACTATCACCGGATAAGTGTTATCGACAGGCTCTGAAAGTGGAGTTGTCAACTGCTAAATCTTTCTTGTCTTGCACAATATCAGGAATATAACTCAAATATTTTATCATTGACCTACGTAACCAATAGCGTTGAGCAAAATCATAATCATTTTTTGTAATGTTATGCAAGAAAGCATCTTGCATAATATACCATGCAAACTAAATACATAATACGAGAATTATTTAAATATAATAAGTATAAATCAACATTTTTTAAACTAAAACATCAAAATACTAATTAGACAATCTATTTTGAAGCTGTAAAAATTATTGGATAAAACATTTTACGAGAGTTTTATATGAAAATATTTTTCTTTTGTCGCTATACTATAGAAAAGATTGAAAAATATATGAAAAAATACTCCGATCGTAAACGATTTTTATATTTCTTTTTTTAACAGCAAATAAAATTGATATATCTGCTTATACTTTATACAAAAGGTTATTTACTGTTGGAATAGTTTACGCTTCTGCGATGTACCTTTTAAAAGGATAAATTATAAAAAATTCAGCTTCGAGACTGAGATAAATGGTTTTATAAATCACAAAGCAAATAATATAGTTTCTGATATTTGAAAAATTCCATTCTTAATGTGATATGTCTGCCGTCCAACGAGCATTTAAGGATGATATTTAAGCGTTTTCGCTTTGATACTATTTCATTAAATTTTAATTTTTACTCTACACACCTCGTTTGTGTCTATTAATATAGCAGATTTATTCATGAATTACAATACCTTTCCTATTTCGATTAACGTCAATATAAATTTCTATTTTATTCGTATTGGCTGTTCGTTCTATCCATTAAGCGTTTGACAATTCTGTCCGTTAATATATTTGTCGTTCATGAAGTTTTCGTTAATTACGTAACATTAATATACATCGCTGTCGATCAGATATACCTACTACATTTGTACGTAAAAATACTTCGCGATTGGAAAATTTATTCTTTAATAACTATAAGTTATTAGAATTTTTCATAGTAATAATATAATTCAAGAATTATTGTTTTTCGAAATAATTAAAAAATCATTATCATATTTTTCAAATAATTTAAAAATTATAATATTTCTCTCGTAACAGCAAAAAAATACAATTGTATATATATCTAATTGACAATTACAATTTGAAAAATTATATTAAACAAATTTCAAGGTCATTATTGTAGTTCAAAATATTTCAGGATATTTTCGAAAGTTTTGATAAATAAATAGTTAGTTACTTGTATAAAAATAATAACCGATAAATTAAACTTTGTATTATATAGAATAAAATTAGCTAATTAAAGTACTCATATTTATCCTTTGAAAAACTTTAAATTATTCATTTTGTTGATCCAGTAATTATGCGCTTAATTATTCAATTAGAATAATTAATGCCGTAAAATATTTGCGTTCAGATACTAGGTGTTAAACTTAATTCCTGCCGTTTTTCGTCTCCAAAATTGATTTGTTTCGAAGGGAAATACCTTAATCAAAGTATTATTAATAAAGTATTATTAATTAGTAATAAAGTAGAAAATGGAGGAAATTACTTTGATTAAGGTATTCATTCATCTTTCCTTCGAAACAAATCAATTTTGGAGACGAAAAACGGCAGGAATTAACACCTAATAATGTTCGTTCGACGATTATTGTTAACGTTAATTGATTGGCAGAATTCGTAAAATTACGATAATTTACATCCCTCTTATCAGATTGAGGAATACGAGATAGAATACGAAGAGAAGATCAATATTGAAAGACCAAGACGTTACACGTATCTATAATTGCGTCTGATTGTATATGACTATGTTAAGTACAATATATCATTGTAGCAAAGTTTATCATAAATTATAACAATGCCCCGACATAAATTACGCAAGCGCACTTGCAATTTTTTATCGTGATACGTGTGTGCCCTGCGATAAAAAAGCACGTTTCTTTACTTTGAAAAATGAGGGAGAAAAAGGGATCACATATTGTGGGATCTCATTTTTTATACATTATTATCTGGCAAAAATTTTCCTAGATACAATCATTTAAAAATTTAGAAAAATCAACTTTATATACACGTGTTTCAAAGTTGAAATAGTAAAATACACTATTAACCCATTAAGTCCCAGTAGATCTCTATTTTAAACATTTATGATTTTTTTTAGACATTTTACTTCATTAACTGAATTTTCGGAAAGAGCGACTTTTTTCACCTCTAAATGCCAATAGTCATCTAAAATTCTTGACAATAAGAATTAAAAGGCCAATAAATAAGTTTTTAAATTACAAGGATTTATAAACAGAAAATTTTGCGTAGTGGTCTCTTAAGATTTAATGGATTAACAGAAAAATTGAAGAGAGTTGAGCGCAAAAGATAAAAGATTACGTAAATTTTTAAACTTTACTTCATATTGAAGGTAGATCGTACTAATTATACAAGCAATTTTAAAATTTGTGGAAAGTACAGCGTATATCGACGATATGTATATTTCCTAAAACCTTTCTTTAATTGTATACAGTCAGATTAAGTTTTTTAAGAAAAAGAAGCGTTATTTGAAGCAAATTTAGTGACGTATGTAACTCGACATATTATATAATCAGTAGATTTATTTATATCTCTCACTTTCGCCTAATGGAAAACAACGTTTACATCAATGTAAAATGAGTAGCTCTGTTTTTTTCCTCCAACTAACAATCGATTTGCAGAGTATCGACGTACATCGATATCGCGTATGTCGACCTTGTTCGAGCGGCGATACCAAACCGGTACCTGGCGTGAAAGTTATTCCGTCAGTAAGTAGTCGCGAGTTGTCCATGTTTGTTCGCGCGTCGACACGGTGTGGAAAATGCGGAATCGTCGTAAGTGATGCAATTGCATTAACAAATGTTTGATTTTATCACGCGATCATACTCTATAAGTCATCAAGTGATGACAGCTATCGAGATAATTAAGATTTGTTGTAAAAAGCGGCCTGTCTCTTCTCTCTCCTCTCCTCTGTAAATGATGGCAATTTGAGAAGAACATATGTAACCATATGTAACGCTGCATTGTTTCTTAAAATGGGATTTTATAAAATGTAAAATACGAAAAGGATAAATCCTGAGATCAGTGGAGTGCTAAACAATAAACGGTGAAAATCAAAATTATATTAGATATTATAATATTTAATTCTTTGAGTGAAATTCGTCATTTCGATTGCTATATAATTAATTTTGTAACTAAAGAAAAGGTATGTTATATGTATAGTTCTTTTTTTTTAATTAAAGAAATGTTTTAGGACTGAAAAAATGGGTGCAAGGAGAAGGCGCTATGAAGAATGCTCTCATCATCGGATTGGCGGAGCTGATCGGTACAGCTATGCTAGTGTTCTTGGGATGTATGGGTTGCATTGCTGGTCTTGGTGTTGTACCTATCCACTTACAGATAACGGTGACATTTGGTTTAACAGTTATGGTTGTAATTCAGGTCAGTACGATTAAAGAAATGTTTTAGGTAATCTTTGACGATTATTTTCTACTATTACTTCATCTTTATTTGCATTTTAAATTTGATAAAAAATATGACGACTCAATATTATGTATATTCTTTATATCTTTTTCTCCTATGTTGTATATATATGTCGTTTCCATTACAATATTTCTTTTAAGAATTCTCTCTCTCTCTCTCTCTCTCTCTCTCTTAATACCTTAATATAATAGCATCATATTTATAGCACAAATAATCATTATATCATACTGAACCATACTAATGATATAAATACTTAAAGTATTTATTGTGTTATGACTAGACTGCGGAACTTTATGCAAAATACTTAACTGAATGTTTTGCATAAAATGCATATTTTGCAATTTTGTAAATTTACAGATGGCAATCTCAATCTTTTTACTTCATCTTTTAATAACTCTTTAACGAACGATTGACTGCTAAAACTGTCTGATAGTTAATATTCAGTTAAGTATTTTGCATAAAGTTCCGAGTGCATAAAGTTCCGCAGTCTAATTATGACTATAACACTATAATTACATTCAGATATTAATATTTATTAAATTATATCATTGTATCATATTACGTCACTGTAATAAGATTGCACATCCATTTCGTCATAATGTCAATGATCATTGTAGTTCTTCATGTGGAAAGAGAAGATTAAAGCTTAATATTAAATAAACTAATAACAGCAATGACAATTACGTATAACCGTCATCTAGTACGATTTTCCGTGATTAAATAACATTCGCGACTCGAATTAATTCAAAACGGTATAATTTTGGTATATCCATATATTCCGAGAGGAAATCTTTATTTATTTCTATAGTTTATTTACAATATTGAAAATGATGATTGGCATACGATATATTTTCATATTTAGAACATCGGAAATTAAACTAAAAATTAATCTCGCTCTTATATTTCTATCAAAACTACAGTCGATTTCTTTACGGTATTTATTTCGTATTATAAAATATAACATCGATGTACAAACACTAAAGATATGCTTAATCGTTTACAGCTAGAGATAATAAGGGTAAAAGTTAGAGCGAATTAGCCTTCTATGCGGTTCCCCATTTGTTATCCATTCGCTATACTTCGAATAGCTTAATTTTTATATTTTCAGAAATGAGAGACAGGAGCAAGGAAAGAGACAGATAGCTATATTATTATAGACGAATAATTATTTCAGTAACATCGTTATGTCATGTTTTTTCTACATTATTATTTTCTTTTATCTATATTTTTTTATACAAATTCTTATTGTGAGATCTCTAATCTGTATGACATTTACACGCCGCCTTTCGCTTGCCTCCATAATCAAGGTTACAAAAAACGTCGCAAAATTGTGCTGTGAATCAGCTCTATAAAGCTAGCAGGACCAAATCAGCAGAATCAAATTGGACTTATCGGAATTTTTAATACTCATTTTGTACTAACTCGCACCATCAATGACGAATAATTTTATAATATGTGCCATTTCGAAAAAAATCGTGGTGCTGCCTAGCTTAATATTAAGCTGGCAGGATCAATTCAAAATGAAAGAAAAAAAGAAAAATAATATAAGAAATCAATAGGATTAAATTTGTACTACCAAAAACAGTTTTATATTATGTATCATTTCCAAGAAAACACTGGCGCTGCTAATTTAATATTTATAAACTGGCAGAACCATAAAAAAAACACAAGGACAAAAATTAACACAACTGAATTTGTACTAATTTGTACAATTGAAAGTAAGTTAACATTTTACATGTTTTCTCCTTCAATTTTCTTAAAATTCATAATTCTCCTTAAAATGACAGTTCAATTTAAGCTCATTTTTTTCGATAAGATGTCTACTTTAAAATATCCTATGTCACTTTTTACTCTCCGATGCACTCAAAACGACGTAGAAGGCAATAACTGAAAAAGTACCTATTTTTGCTGTTTTTTCAAGAAATTTCACTCATCTTCAAACCGCTGTATCTCCTGTTCTATTCATAGTATAAAACTCGTTGAAAACTCATTTTGTAGGAAATTTCAGCAGCAACAAATAAGCTCTCTTGTCATTTTTCGATATCTCTTTTCGTTTTCGAGTTTTAATCGAAAAACCAAAAAAAAAACTTTATTGCTTAATTATTTCCAAGTGCCCCTTTTAATGTTGTAGTACTTTTAAATTTAATCTTTTCATACCTCAAACTGTCGATTAAAACAATAAAATACCTGTAAATAATTTCTTCCTTTTTCGCCGCCATTTTCATCTCTGACGACTGGCCTATAATGGTACAATTTAATATAAAATGACGATACTAAGTCCGATAACAGGTCCGATTTGATTCTGCCGATTTGATCCTGCTAGTTTAATAGAGTTCTGCGAATCATGCTGGCGAGTGGAATGTGCGAATTCTTCTAATATACAGTATTTTATTAATTTTTATTCTTCATAATTTTTTATCTATGTCACAATTCGAATTTTTTGGGCATATCTTAAAGCATTAGAGTTGATGCATCAATAATTAAAAATTTTCTCTGATTCTGTGTTTTCAGTGCATCGGCCATCTCAGTCAAGCTCACATTAATCCAGCTGTCACTGTGGCAGCTGTCATTCTTGGGAAAAAAAACATTTCTGAGGCTTTAGTTTACTTTGTGTCGCAGATGATGGGTGCCATTCTGGGTTACGGTATGTTGAAGGTCGGTATAAGCAAATCTAATTATTCTTTTATTGAATTAATTACAATTAATTACGTGCAAATATAGAAAGATATATATAGTGATCAATAATTGTCGCAAACAATTACAATTGAACTAAATTGTGATTTAGTAAAGTTGAATTTAGAGATTAGCAATTTACGTAAAGAAAAATCTGTATAAATTATGCCATAACTTTAAACTTATTTTTTCTTTATGAAAAAGTAAGAGAATTTTATGTGTTAAAACCAGTAAATTATAGATGTAATTTAGGGTAATGAGTACATTTCTTTACTCTTTATAAAATTTTTTAGTCATGTTTATAGTAAAATTTATGATACGCGCAAAACGGAGCCATTCACGGAGCATTAATTTCCATTTTTTCAGATAAATAAATTATTTAAAACCACATAGAATTTCTCTCGCGCGCAATTTTCTAAATCTTACATTTTCTTTTAATTATATATGTGTTTACTTACAAATAAAAATAATACAAAAAATATGATACGATTAAATTAATTGTGACACAACTAGGTGAAGTTGTTGTGTTTAATATAGAAATCGATATAGAGATATTTTTTGGTCGTATTGATAATCTTCAGAATATCCGCAGTCATATTTTATAAGTTAAATATTGACAGAATGACATACATAGAATGTGGATTTTATTAAAACGTTCAATTTGCATTTTGCTCAGTTATATTTCAATGAAAAGAAGGCGATGATTGAGCGAGGCAAATATGTCGGCGACGTTTATGGTGTTACATAATGAGATAAAAATAAAAGGGGGATATTAATTATTAATGATTACCGTGTATCAATGCTTAATGAAACGCGGATCAAGACCTTTGTTTAATCAGTACACGTGCCAGTCAGTTAATAATTAATGCTCTCGTGTAATCAGAGAAAAGCCTTATTGTTGCGATATTTGTTTCTCGTAGAATATTAACGCGGCCTGATAAAGCAAGCAAAATGAACAATACAATTACCTCTTTCTTCTATCATTGAAAAATGTATTCCTTACAGTTGAGTGATTGGGAACAACATGAATCTATTACAGAAATAATGAGGCAAAATATGAATCATTTAATAATTCTGTTAATAGACAAGCGCAAAAACGTTTCAAGATAAAGTAAATAAATATTGCTTTCAAATAAAGACTTCGTATACATTTTATGCTTCAAAGTGGTCTATTTTTATTATTTTTATAACAGCCATCTCCAATCGTATTTTATAATACTATTTTGTAAAACATACGATATAAAATAAAAACAAATATATTTTAAATTTTCATTAAAATATTTGTTTTTATAAATAGCGTTTTTAATAAATTGTTAATTAATTTTTATACATAATGAAGTAATATATTGTTTTCCTTATACACTCGTAATATGATAAACGTCTGAATAAAAGTAATGCTAATCATCAGGTCAACATTTATTTTATTTATTATATGTAATGAAATCTTATTTTGCTTCACTTTATCCATAATGAAATTCATTATTATCACATGTATAATATACAAGATAAAAGAAAAAAACACAATTGATCGTTTAATTTGTACAGTTTAATTTTATTCAAGAAAAAACTGTTATCTCATTTGTAATGCAAAATGCAACTATCATCTTTAATATTATTTTGACAATATATTTTTTATAGGTGGTGACACCGAAGTATAATCTAACGGCTGGAATCTATCTGCGATTCAGGGCTTGCTTGTCGAGGGGATCGCGACTGCCATTCTGATAATGGTATTGTGCTCTGTTTGGGATCCAAGAAACGAGAAAAATACAGACTCAGTGCCGATTAAGTTTGGTTTTACGGTGATTGTGCTAGCGACCGCGACCGGACCTTACACCGGTTGCAGCCTGAATCCCGCGAGGTCGTTCGCGCCAGCATTATGGAATAATCAATGGAGGCATCAGTGGATCTATTGGTTTGGACCAATCGGCGGCGCCCTGATTTCCTCATTCATGTACAAATCTATTTTCGGTGTTCCCGAAAAAATCGAGGAAGAAGAGCCTGTACCTGAAGCTATCGCACTTAACAGCGTGGATTCTCACAAAACAGAGGTGAGACGGAATAATTAACCCTAATCGGTATTCAGCTCGAAATTTCCTTAATTGGTATTTACGAGTCCTGGGTACTTTAAATTAATGTATCTCTTTGCTTAAAGTTAACGTAATTGAATGATTTTTTATTCTGAAGATTAAATAAGATTATGTAAAGTTATATATATAAGGTTGTAAAAAAACATTTGCTATCAATATCTTTTTACAATGTATAATAGTTGAAAATTCATAAACCAAGAATAACATATTATTCGAAACATCTAACTTTGACCGATCCTTGACGCTCCCTATCATATTTATGTTATATATTAACACGGTTGGATTTTATTTCTACAATATTTTTACAATATTTTTACAATATTTCTACAATTTTTTTACAATGTATAACAGTTGAAAATGTCTGGATCCGCTAGAATCTCGAATATCAATTAAAAGGAATTTATAACAATATGAGCATTGGATCTATTTCATAACATTTGATTTTCTTCGTTTTTAGAACTTTATGAAACATTCGCAAACTGTGCAGTTAACAGTATAAGCAAAAAGTGCAACAAATCAACCTAACAAAGACTCCTTACAAATCAAAAGAAATTGGAAAAAATAGGAAAAGGGCACTAGGAGTCAGGCGCAGAAGACATCGCGCAAATAATACACTTATAAAGCATAAAATTTCTTTATTCTGTTAAACGCGCTTACACGTTTCGGCTCACTTTTAAGCCTTCCTCAGAGACAACATAAACCAACATGTATAAACTGTGACTAAAAGTTATCCTGTCATGGTGAGTCATATCGAGAATTTAAATGCCAGAATTAAATCCAAATAAAAAAGTGAAAGAAAAGGAAAATGAAAAAAGAAGGGAAATATTGAAAATATGGAAATAGAGAATATAGAAAACTAATTTAGTAAAAAAACTTTAAGATTATGATTAATTATCCCGAAAATAAGGACGCTCACCATGATTACGAAGCATCATATCGCAAACATTACTATGAATAATTAAAAAACTAGTTCCTGATATGTTGGCCGGTCTGTATCAGACTGACACAGTGAGTCACTTTTAGTTATTAGCTAGTATTTTCCGCGATAACAAATGGAAGAAAATAGAAGTTGTAAAGTGATCAAAAAATCACTTAACAATTTCCATTTTCTTGGAATTGATTAACATTTTAATGTGAGATTTTTCCATTTGTTATCGCGAAAAATACTAGCTAATAACTAAAAGTGACTCACTGTGTCTGATACTGACTGGCCAACATATCAGTAACCGGTTTTTTAATTATTCATAGTAATGTTTGTGATATGGTGTAATCCTGGATATTTGTAATCATGGTGAGCGTCCTTATTTTCGGAATAATTAATCATAATCTTAAAGTTTTTTGATAAATTAGTTTTCCCTATTCTCTATTTCCATATTTTCAATATTTCCCTTCTTTTTTCATTTTTCTTTTTTTACATTTTTTTATTTGGATTTAAATTCTGGCATTTAAATTCTCGATGTGACTCACTATGACAGGATAACTTTTAGTCACAGTTTGTACATGTTGGTTTATATTGCCTCTGAAGAAGGCTCAAAAGAGAGCCGAAACATGTAAGCGCGTTTAGTAGAATAAAGAAGTTTTACGCTTTATAAGTGTATTATTTGCGCGACGTCTTCTGCGCCTGACTCCTAACGCCCTTATTCTTTCCAATTTCTTTCAAAAAGTGCAATATTAGATACATATGATTAACATAAAAAATAGGAATTTTGGCATATGAGTACCAAAGAACACTTTTCATTAAATATAATCGTAAACAATATAATGCATTATTTATTTATTATTATATATACACTGTTATATATATAGACCACGGGTTTCCATGTATTATAAATAAAGCTCGTAGTTATGAATGAAATTAAAAGTAATGAATGATTTAACTGAAAATTAAGTTAGAGTAGTTACTTAAATATAATGAATATGTATATTACCATAAGTTCATGAAAAATACATTCAATTTCACGTATATGTACACAAATGTACTTTTCAGTTGCAAATACATTAAATTTAATGTAATTTCATGAAATTAAGTTCAAATTGCGTAACTTAAAAGTATATTAAATTTGATGAAATTGTTAAGTGTAAATATTACAGAGAAGTATATATAATTCATTAAACGTTCGTTTTTTCTGTGCGCATATATAAAATATTTAAAATACTTATTTTCAATTAATACAATCTTTGTCATTATACACTTCGAATATAATTGAAGTAACATGAATTAATCGTTGCGAAACCCTGTTCTATGTGTGTGCCCTAAAGTCCTTAAAGTAAGATAAAAAGTACCCGCGTATCTTGCGCGTAACCAGAACTATATCTCGTTTCAGCAATAATTCTTGTTAACGACGTTTCGGCGAAATTAACAGCCATTTTCGTGCTACTTTAAATGACCCTTTAAAATACGGGAGAAACGAGGCTCATGTGGCTTTATCATGTAAACGCCATGCCCACCATGCATCAAGACTTTTCGCATGACGCGGATTATCTTGTAAGGGCCGGCCATAAAGGTCGACGATAAATCGCTAGGTGGGCAGGGAAGTTCAGTAAAACTGGTTTTACGAGACGTTACCGGAGAGCTGGATTTAATGTCGTCGGTTTACCCGATCGTCGATGCACCGAGCTCTAAAGTGGATAAGGAAAGAAGCCGTTCGTTCCGACGATATTGTATTTTATTCTTACATATCTTCTTGTTTCGTCGAGGACTGCGATTCTATCTGCGTTTACAACCGTTTCAAAGTCCTTCGAACAAAGACGACTCGTTTCGAGACATAAAAGTATACTTTGAGAGCGTATAATAGTACGAGAATATTAAAACGATCCTTAAATCCGAGTGTGAATCTACATCTTTTAGGGCGGTTTTTATAGTCTGTTTTTATTTCGAGACTGTCTTAAGTAATGTCTTAAGACACTAATACGGCCCTCCGATTGGTTCGTGACTTTTTAAGACTGTATTTAGGACGGTCTTGAATATATAAAATCTGACTATGAATACCTGTCTTATTCCTTTGCATTGTTGTCTAAAATTATATCTATTACTAGACGGAAAGAACAGTTTTGCTGAAATAAAAACTTACCTAGATGCAGATACCGATCTGAAAATAATTTTATTGGATCATCAAAATAATTACCCAGAACGCTTAAACATTGATGACAATGCTACAAAAAGTTTTAACTTCTAGCAGCCAGTTGAAGTGTCCTACATAATTAAGTATTTTGATACCCAAACAAAATTATTTTCTGTATCTAGAGCTGTATCTAGTTAAACTTTTAGATACTTCGGTAAAACTGTTCTTTTCGTGTAAGAAGTGTACAGTTTTTTTGGTTCTTATATATATAAGAAAGAACTTTCCAATCTTGGAAGAATTACTTTTATGCAATTTCGTTGCAAGTAGTACAGAAAATGTTTTAATTTTAATTATAAACTGTCGTGCAGCAAAAAGAGCTCTCTTCATTCGTTTTAATTAAAGCAACGGTAGAATATTATTTGCGAAACCGCTGTTTATTAACCGCAGCATGGGGAGCAGTCAATAGCCGTTATTCAGTCAATCCGTGATTATTAGCGATCCTCAAATATTCTCATTTTCCCATATCGTGCGCTGAATATTTCCGCGGTTCGATTTGCGGTTTTTGGCTTGGTCGCAATCACGATTCGAAATGACGCCCCGAACATTAACCGACACATTCTTCTGCTGTTTATATTTCAGCAGTCCTAATTTGATGGCAAGGACAGACACGACGACCGAACTAACGGATGATAAGAAGCTAAAACTTGATCGATGCTTTCTCAATGCGAGGAAAATCATCCGGACTTGCGGGAGATAGGATAAGATAGGTGTTTTAGAACGCATGGACGAGTCCAGATGGCCAGGATATACTCACAATACCTGGGGTACACAGGATAGACAATCGTCTCGATTCGACCGTTGAATAGTACGTGTTAGTCGTCAACGTAAACTGACGCAGCAGTCATCACATGTGTATACCATGTACAACCACAAGTCACGCCGTTTCTCATTGTCAGTCAACTGTAGAAATGCGCATCATTATAAATCATTGCCCTCGACACAATCCGGTGTAAATTTAATTGAATCAAGGTAGAGAACGAGACAACTATCGTAATTATGGACGTAAAATAAGGCAAAGAAAAACATATACGTAACTCTATCCACACAATAGCTTTTCACGACTTACGTATACGTTTTTCTTTGCTTCATCGGACGTGACCCGTCCACGACTACGACAGTTACATCTCGTTCTCTGCCATCAGCTTAAAACAATAGTTAGCGAAAATCAACATTCGTTTGAATTAGCATTCAAATTGAATTAAAACTTGAATGTGACTCAATTAGGTTAATACACCTCCAATTTCATCGAGTCTAATTAAGTGTGTCTGCGTGATGTCTGCCTATTTATTCAGGGATTTAGACTGTCTCGGTAAAACTCTTGTGTGATGCGTGAAAGCAATCTTGACACAGTGCCCTCGTAATCGCGGTAAAACGTTAATTGTAATTATGTAAAATGTAAAATTAATTCCAAGTGAACCGTAATTATTTCGCCACTTTCTCTCTGTAATATAGTATACATTCGTTTGTTATAAATGTCCAGATCATTTAAATGAGTTTATTGCATGTGTATATATTTACTTGCTCTTTCTATCCATTATGTACCTATATATGCTAGAGATAAGTTACACACTTGCGACTTAATTGAGAGAATGTGTAGCGAAATAATCAATTTGTAAAATGTACCTAGTCATACACGCGTGCGCGTTAACATTTTAACTTTTGTTATATGCAGTTTGACAATGAATAAAATTATGTATAACAATATAAAACTTGTGCTATATTTCTGATTTCTTTGCACGTCTCCCGAATGATTTCACATATAGTTGTACGTAATCCATTTACACTTTGCAATACCTTTACGCGATATCGCTTGACGAATCGTTTCCATGTTATTCGCTCAATTAAGCAGAGCAGACCATTTTGTACTTGCGTTTGTTAGTCGTCCGATGCGCCGGAAGCGGAAATGTCGATTCCCGTGAGGGCCGACCGATGACTTTTTACGAACCTATTTTTGTTACATAGATGCACCATACACACATTCGTTATTTCTATAGTTACGCGTATATACTCGCCCGGAGCTATTGCTATGGCGGGAAAAGCGTTTCATTCGCCGGGGAAAAGGATCCTTTCCTGCCGATATGGCAGTTTTCGACGGAACGATAGTTTCCGTGAGCCAACAATTCACTATTTATATAGTTTATCAAGAAACGCACAAATATACGTAGTAAGTTCAACAAAGTCTCATTAACTATTTGTCCATTCGTGCATATATCATCTTACACTTATTTCTTTCTGTAGATCTTCCGACGAATAACCTCATGTAATTATAAAACGAGTAATTTAATAGAATACTCCATTGGGAGAAGAATTAAAATGTTATTTAATTTTCAAAATTAAAATTTTTTTAAATGTGTGTATTGATTAAATGTTAAAAGCTAACTGTTTAACTTGCTCGATGGACTTGTTGGAAATAACATTTCCCGTGATATAAATATTCATAATTGCAATGTAAAAAAATATTACATTTTTAGATACTGTAATGAAACTGCTGCTACGTGTTACGTGTTTCTATTGAAAATAATATTAGTGCTTTTTTCCTGTTTTATTATTTTATAATTTTTCATCTATAACAGAACAAGTCTTTCAGTTAATATAAATGCACACAATGTTATTTCATATAATATCTTATAATAATATTGCTATAATGCATTAAAAAAGAATACTAATAATCTTCGTATACGCACTTTAATGGAGTTATAAGCTTGCAGTGCAATAAATAAAAACGCGTAAATAAAAATAACAACTTTGATTGAAAAGGATTGAAAGTCGAGTGTCATCGAAAAAATATGACATGCGTAAAAGTGTAACTTTTTGATTTTCCTCTTTGCCGCAGGCCGCCTGTACCGACAGATTTTTGCAACTCGTTTTTACGATCTACCCTGCCTACGATCGCGCATCGGAATACAAAATACAAACACTCTCTTCATCAGTTTATCCGAAACGACGAAAAAATACAACAAAGACCAGCGGCGTTATCCTCGTTCGCTTTAAACGTTACGCGTTAATCGGCCATCGATTGCAGAACCATTTGCAAGCGCGAAATATTTGTAGTATCATTCGTAGTACCGTTTAAATTATAGTCGCCTAACAAATCACGCGTAATTGTCTCTGAGTACGTATGCGATCATTAATACCGGGCTTTGACTATGACATATTGCAACGTGTGTGCTGTGGAAATGGGAACAACAATGGGGAATGTACAGTACTTTTGTTCTTCCCGCAATAATAAATTACACCGTCTCTCTTCTCTCTCTCTCTCTCTCTCTCTCTCTCTCTCTCTCTGTTTTTATCACAATAAGCCATTATCAGCTGTGTAATTTCATGTACCTTAATAGGCAAGTAAAAACAGCTCTCTAAATATTATAAAGCGACACATGTAAATACGAGTCCGTTGAACTGCGTATTATTCATTTTATCTCCATCATTGCTCGTTATTAGTTTTACGCGATTCTTTCTTTCTTTAGTACTTTCAAAGCAATATCACAAATATTGCTTTGAAAAGAAATATTTTTCTGGGAGATCTAAAATTTTATTGGATAATATAAATCTAAAAATAATTTTATTGGAATTTCGAACCGGTTCTTTATTTTGTAGAATATCAAACTTTTTGCAGCATCGTTTATGATTTTTAAGTTTCCAACAAAATTATTTTCAGAGCAATATCCAGCAAAATTTCATATCTTTCGGCAACATTATTCTTTCCATGCAAAAATATAACGAAACGTTACAACGAAGCACAAGATGTATCTTTTATTATATTATAATTATCTTTATTGCTAATTTTCTCTTTAAAGAAGTTGCACTGTAGGTCAGCGTCCCGAATTAAAGAAAAAGAAATAAGTATCGGCGTAGAATTCTTGTAGAAATTGATTTGGGCGCAAAAAGGGGCGTGTTACCGGCGGTAATGGTGACGCGTCCCGAATAACTTTCCAACTCTCCCATTCACCACGTTCTGCGTTTGCAACGTGTCGCCTGGCGCACCAGCCGTTCGTGACTGCCTCGTAGTCGGGGTTTGCTGCAGTACAGGCGCATCTGTCAGTGCCGCTCGCGGATATTGGAAGCGGGTCGCAGTGGTGCTACTGCATTCTCGCTTCGTTCTAACAATGCTCGAGAAATTTCGCGAAAATTATCCCGAGGGCATGGGGGAAGAAGTTACGGTCACGTCCGTGCGAATCGGCGATGCTCTCTCTTCTATACAAATATCATGCCGTGCTGATGGGGGAATATTTGGTATTCAATTAAACGAGGTATATTAGCTGTCCGGGGAAGTGAATAAAACAGCGGACTGGAACTACGAACAGCATGTACAGGGTGTTTATTCAAGATGATATATTGATATCCTCCAAAACAGTAATATTTTCTGTATATAAGTTGCGTAATTATACGAATAAGTGGTTGCAATTGTAAGAATTGACTAATCACGGTTGAATACGAGAAGAATATTCAACTGGCTAATTCTTACAACTGCAACCACTTACGACTACGTTTATGCGTTGTAGAATGAGCTCTATACATCTAGTCTAGTAAAAGTGAAAAAGATAGCAAACTTAAGTTTCAAAGATGGAACAATCGTGAATGCTGTATTGTTATTAATTTTTTTATATAAATTTGAGATTATTAAAATCGTCTTAAATATTGGAAATTAAGAAACTAAAAAAGTAACTAGAATAATATAATCAAAAATTCCTATTTCACGTCGTTCAAAATATTGTTTGTCGACGAGCGATACAAGTTAGATGTGATAATAAGCGAACACCCGTTATAATATGCGTAATGTACGCTGCATTTTACGCAAGTGGGTCTCGCGGGAACGATAACTTGTGACGTGGCGTAAAATTGGACAAGAAACATTTAACCAATGTGAAAGAGTGGTCCAAAGAAAGGGGGGGGGGGGGGGGGAAGGAAAAAAATAAAGAAATTCAAGATTAAAGGAAAAATGAAAGAAAGAAAAGAAGAAAGAAGATTGCTCGTAAAACGAAACTGCATCCGGATGATGTCTCGCGTTCGAGCCACATTTTTCCCTCGGAAAAGAAAAGTAATATTTCCGTATGATTTACATGCCGGGCGGCAGGTCGCTCGTTAATAATTCAATTTTCAATCTGGTCTTAATGCTCGCCGGGTTTTCCCCAACTTCGTCTTCCTCGTTTCCACCTTCATTCGGTCTCTTTACGTTTTCGTGCCTCCCCGTGCAACCCCTTCTTCCTTTTTCTCTTACTTATTTTTTGCCCTCTTTTCTTTCGTCGGTACTTATCCCGCTGCGTCGACGTCTAGATAAGGGCGAAATAAGTACGGCGAGAGCGAATAAATTTTTACATCGTCCTCTGAGTCGCGTACCCACTTTCCACGTCTGCGTCTCGTAATCAAAAACGGCGGCATTCGAGAAAGGGAAAAAGAAACGGCGGGTATTTCACTTTTAATGGAAATTTTATTGTCGGGACGCGAGGACGAGAATCACGGTATTCGCGTTAAGGGCAAGACGAAGAGACTCGCGACATTCAAGGTCAAAATGCGAGTGAATTAAGCGCGGTCGAGGTTGGGATACTAATTAAAGCATGGCTCGGCGCGGCGTCTCGAGCGGGATTGCTTGATTCGATTAACCGTAGGCAAAGTTTCACGTCTCGTAGCCGGGGATACGCGTTACTATGGCCTAATATCCAAATGAACCGCCACTGGTGCATTACAAAGTGTTATACGATCTATAGACTTGAACGCGAGTTACCGCTCTGCATCCTAAATTGCCATAAATAGCTCGTGCTAACGCTTCATCTAATTTAAGACTTCGATGTGAAATACTTTATATAGAAATAAAAGATTTGTGTCAATTATGCAGAAGGGGATAAATGTGTTGCAAAAAAGAAACTTTTCCAAGAGTGAAAGAAACTTTGCAAGAACAAAATTCTCCCAAGTGTTAAATATTAAATATTTTCTAAATTTCTTACAAGTACAACGCGAATTTAAATATTTTTAGTCGTTATGTTATTATTTAGTTATTTTTCTAATAATTTCTTGCTAAAGAAATCATTCATAAAAATAATACTTAATTATATGCATAAAAAATATCGTTATTATTTATATAACAATAAAAGATTCTTATTCCTTATTAATATTTCTTAGTATATTTTCCTATATTTATTACTATTCTCTCTCTCTCTCTCTCTCTCTCTCTCTCTCTCTCTCTCTCTCTCTC
>NW_017298491.1:145208-159610 GCF_001594075.2 Trachymyrmex cornetzi
TCTCTCTCTCTCTCTCTCTCTCTCTCTCTCTCTCTCTCTCTCTCTCTCTCCTCTGTAATAACGAAAGCCAATTTGCAGTTTTTTGTTTTACTTAAATCCAGAGATTTTTTTCACTAAAGTCTTAATTTATCTGGTATTGCCCTGTTTATGTGCTAAATCTGTTCTTCTCTCTCTCTCTTTTAATTATAATCTTCAAATAAATCTAAAATTATTTTTCATGCGATACCTAAATTAAATTTCTCGAAATTGTTCATTTATTCCACAGTTTCTGTACAATTTTCTATATGTAGCACAAGATATTCTAAACATAACGGTTTCGCATCTCTGAAATTTAATTTCTTCGTTTTATTTTACTTCGTTTAGCATCATGGCGTTTAATAGTGCTATGTAGTGTAAACACTTAGAAACTGGTAATCGCGACAAATTATTACGAACGTAAATATTTCTTGTAGTAGAAACAACGAAGGTATGCAACAGACGATCGTGCAAGCATTTGATCGGGTAAATGCGTCGATGCGCTTGTAAACTTTGCGTATAAAACTAGACAGTAACAGCCTCGAGCGGCGCGTGCATTACATGCCTTTAATCCGTTTACTTGTTCCACTTTTCCCGAGTAATGCAATTTCATAATTGAGCGAGCGTATTTTATATGCTTCAAGCATATGCAAAAGAAAATTGTACGCGCCAGTGTATGACCACTATCGTTTACCAATTAGGTGTTCCTACCGTTAGAAGAATCATATTCCACTAATTCTTTTCACATTGCTTGGATCTCACAGGACAGGAAATATTAGATGTCGACAATGCTTTCCTTTATTTCTTTGTATAAAAAGAAATTTTTTTCAAACAAAATTAATATTTCATAGCAACAAAATTTAAAATTTAAAAGTTATAAAATTTTTTTAACACCAATAACAATAAGAAACTTATAATAAGAATTCTAATTTTAAAAACTAACCCTACGCCACATAATGCACGAAAGATATAAAAATCTTTTTATATTTCAGCTATTGGATTGCCTGAAATTTGATTACTTTATAATCAGCGTTATTAAAATAAGAAAATTCTCGAAAATATGTAAAAATTAAAGTTACGAGTAAAAGTTAAGGGTCGTTTCGAGTGAAATAAGAAAGATTTTATCGTAATGACAAGAAAATGTTATAATATTTTCAAAAGAGCATTTTAGAGACAGGCAAGCGTGGAATTGGAAAACTTGTTCGTAAAATAACTTTTATCAAGTTTCTCATTTGGAATTCTTCAAAGATTAGTGCCAATGATTAATCTAGGAAAGGAAATCCGGACGTTTCTTGAACGGAGGGTCACATTGCGATCACATTACGATCTTGTATCTCAAAATCCGCTATTAGAGGAACGAAATGTAGAGTTTAGTCTAGGATCGATACGGACAGAGAGATCACCGAGGGTCAACGCCGGTGAACGATCGCATGCGGAGCGAAAGGAAGTACCTTGGATACTGTGTGCGCGATTGTTGATTCGGCTCCTCGTCTCAAGGACAAATCGCGGCGGATTTTAAAGGCCGACCTACCGCAGGCCGCGAATGCATATAAGTTGGCCCGTGCAACACGGAAAAAGTTTGTACTCCGGTTGTCCAGTGCGCAAACTCGACCGGTCGTTCGACTCGGTGGTCGGTCTCCCTTACTCCCTTTGCCCCTCGATGCCACTCTCCCCTTCTCGTGACTAACCTAACCTAACCTAACCGAGAACAGGGCCGACTTAACAACGGGTGTTTTCAGAAAAGCTGATAGCATTAAATTATAACACGATGCACACGGTCCAACTCGGTCACTGATTTAGACATAATTACAAAAACTCTGCGTTTTTTAAATCACAGATTTTCAAAATTTAATTTCTCTATAATTAAAATTACAACGGAAATTTCTTACTGTATTTTGCTGTCACGTTGCTGCGAAATGTATCCTATTCAAACAAAATTCTTTATTTTTCACTTTCTCTACATCTTGCTAGTTGTAACTGCTCTCTCTCTAAAATTCTTTAATTTGATTGGTTTATATATTTAAATCCAGCAAAGAATTAAAGATAACAATCAAACATATTAAAGAATTTTACAGTTGCAAATCTGCTTTTTCTGCTAAACGCAGCTATAAATAGCCATGTTTAGTAGAACGTTTAGTGAAACTAAATATACGAGTCAATTCTAAGCAAAATCGTTAGGTTCGTAACTTGTTCTCGTAAAACTTGTAAGAACTTGTAAGCGCTTATAACTATATATGCATTGCCTTTACAGACAGCTTTCCGCTAGCCGTAAGGTTCACAAGAAATCGTAGATATTTACAAATGATCGTACATCTTACGATACATAGCATAGAATTATATTTTATAACATCAGTCATAAGTTGTTACAAGTATTAGGAGAACAAATATCACTGGCAATGCTGGTACGCACTCATTGTCAGTGCACTTTAAAGCCGTTGTACACAAATTGACGTAAAAAGATGTTTGTTTAATAAAAATATAGAAATGAATTAAACCGCAAAATCCTCAATGCATTTTATTGTGCTATTTGATAAAATATATGCGCTAAGTGCGCATCAGTTCTGCCAGTGAAAAATGTTATAATCAGTGCAAGGAAAACTTTCTAAAATTCTGCGACTAATATTCACGTAAGAAATACACTTAAATTTATGATATCAAATTATACCCAATTTAAGAGTTTTATTTTTAATCATTTATAAAATCGTCACTGCTTCGATCCGATATTTTGTTAAATTAATAGATTTAAAGAATTTAGAAAAATATCGTATAGTAAAAAAGAAATGTATTAAGTTCAACTCAAATTTAGTTTGTTATTTACTAAGTTATTTACTCTATTAATACTCTTTATCTTTTTCTGATGTCCGTTTCTATTAATGTAGCTTAATTTTAATCTTGGTTTAATTAACTTTTCATCTTGCTCTAGACTAAGAATTAGAAAAAGATGAAGAACAAGTTGAACCGAGATTAAAATTAAACCACATAGAAACGGGCATAAGTGTATTAATATGGATGATGTTTACTTGGAAACTAATTGCAGAAAAATGGATTGATTTATATTTTTGACACAGAAATTGCAAATAACATACAGAGAGAGAGAGAGAGAGAGAGAGAGAGAGAGACAGAAATTAAAAATAACAAAAGGTTATTTAACTGAAAGGGTTAAATTACCATTGTTCCTTTGACTAATATGAAGTGTATGTTTATAAAAATTTAGAAATTGGAAAAATTAGAAATATTTCTGTAATACAATAGCTCTTATATGCATCGACAAAGATTTTTATAGTTAACAAATAGTTTGCAAGAGCAATACAAGTTACACTGAAATGTGTATTTGCAATAAACAACAATTAAATGCTAAGGCTAGTATTCATAGTCGATTCTCGTATTCAAGACTGTCTAAGGAACGACTTTAGGTTTTAAAATGTCACAAGCTAGTCAGAGTCGTCATCTAAGTATTTTAAGACGTTATTTTAAGGGATCCTAAAATGACAGAATAATCGATATTACAGATTAAAAAGTATCCCGAATTGGCTATACACAGATTGGAAAATCCTTTTATACAATAAAAATATATACAAAAAAAGGTACAAGAAAACGGTCGATTTAACGAGGTATCGAAAAAAAGTTTAAAAATTGCAATAACAATAAATCGAATTTTGAATTGTTTTTTATTTCTCGTTGAATGGATCGTCTCGTACCTTTTTTTTTATGCGTATTTTAATTGCGTAAAAGAATTTACAATTTGTACAACAATTCAGAGTACTTTTAAACCCGTAACGTTGATCATTCTGTCACTTTATTTTACTAACTCCTTAATTTTACAATAAGAATGAACTATAAAATATCTATCGGTCTAAACGTAACAAGGCGCCAACACTTGGCGTACGATTTCTCAGAAAACATCTTCGTTCCGTAATACAAAATCGAAAAAAACAAATGTTTTCTCATTTCTCGTCTTCTTGACGCGAAATACACAGCGCGATAACTGCCTACGCATAATCATTTCGGAATTCAAATATCTCGACGAGAGCGGGGATCGATGCGCACCCAGGGAGAAGCATCCGCGGCACGCGAGTCAATAATGAAGGGGAGAAACGTACTTACCGACGAGGATGAGGCGACGACGACGTCGCGTCGCGTCGCCGCGGCGTCCGTGGTAGCTGCCTACGATCCTGCGAAGCATCCCTCTCGCTCTCGTTCACCCTGCTCCGGCCTCCGGGTCGTGGCGCCGCGCCGCGCCGTGTCCGTACGTCCTCGTCGCGCACGTCGTCTCACGTACGAGTACGTCGCAAGGTCTTCGATCGTACTCTCTCACTCTCACCACGCGCCGCGCCGGTGATCCGCGCTCCCCCCACTCCGCCGCCCACTCCTTCTCACTCCGTCGCGCGCAGCCTCGTTCTCGCTCCTGCTCCTGCTCCTGCCGCCTGCCGCCTGCGTCCATGACGCCAATGGCGGGGCGCGGGCGAGCGTAGTCGGACGACAGTCCTTCCGCGGATTGCGGAGGTCGTACAATGTTTCGTCGTCTCGTGTGCGCCAATGTCTCTCGTTATTTCCTCTCGATGTAAGTCCACGGCGTGTAATTCTCCGCGAGACGCGGTCGACGTGAGCTCCGCGTGACACGGCCGTAGCCGCAGGGCGGGAGGGAGGAAGTGAGAGAGAGAGAGAGAGAGAGAGAGAGGAGGACGAGCGGCGCAGGAACTGGCCGCGCCGCCGCTCGCTCACCTCCCGTCCTTCCACGACATTACCATCGTGTTGTTTCCTCGCGGCGGGAGACCCGTCCGGATCCTCTCCCTTCGTGGGTGTACTATCTGACGCAGCTAACTTCTCTCTCCTCTCTCGCCGTCTCGAGGAACACCGTCGAACGTCGCGATCGTCCGTTATTTTCTTCGCGGGTAAGCGGTCGTCGCTATTCGCGAGGGCGAGACGTAAACACGAGGGACAAATAAGCGGCCACGCCGCGATTCCGCGAACTTGAACGGCGAATTTCGAATTTCACGGACGCAGCGACGAGGCCGAGTCTACGACGGATCCCGATTGGCCGGCGAGCGTCACGTGACGAAACTCGAATTCGAGTCTTCACTTCATGCCGAGATTCATGATGGAACTCGACGTTGGAGGAATCGAGACTTCCACTCTGCTCCACTTCTTCACTTTTCGTCCTTCAACATAACGCCTCTTCTGTTCGTCTGAAACACCCGCGAGCTTCTGCCCGTATTGACTCTTACTCCCAGGACCAAGTGCCGTAATTAAAGAAGGAGGGAGGAGACATCGGTGGAATTTTGCGCAAAGTGTCTCTAGCTCTAGAAAGACATTCAGAAGATTTTTCTGTGTTTGTCGAAACTATTTGACCCCGGAGTAGAAGTGGTTTTGCTCTGGTATATATACACCGTCTTCAAATTTTCTAAAGTTTTCGATGGAACTAACCGAGTTTATTGCTCATATATAAAACGATCTTGTTTTCCAAAACAAACTTTTTTGTTTTTATCTGCCGAATTGGAGCTTGTGAAGGAACTGGGAGTTACTAAATTAAAAAAAAAAACGGAAGATTTCGGTTGGCAGTAAACTCCACTCGCGAATCAGT
The DNA here is from genome assembly GCF_001594075.2 of Trachymyrmex cornetzi. Taxonomy (NCBI): domain Eukaryota; kingdom Metazoa; phylum Arthropoda; class Insecta; order Hymenoptera; family Formicidae; genus Trachymyrmex; species Trachymyrmex cornetzi. Next base: position 150,805 of record NW_017298491.1, read on the forward strand.
GTGAAGTTGCGCGCGCGAATACATTCATTATGGCGCGTCTGAATTAATTGAATTCTCGCGAATGAATCGAGTGGATGATCGGCGCGTGTCGCGATTTTATCGGGAAGAATTTCATGTAATCGCGTGAAGGATCTTGACGAAACCGCCCGCGCGATTCTGCGACAATTACCGGGAAGACAGCAGACGCGTCGCGTCGCGAGCCTCAATTCATTCCGTTCGCGGGAAATGTGAAGTGTGGCGAGCAGTGCGCGGGAGAAAAGGCGCGACGGCCAATCACGGCGGCGGAGACGCGTCACGTGACGCGCTTGAATTTCGACGCCGCTCTCCCTTGACTTTGAACGACACTCGCCATTCCGCGCGGACCGCGATCGCGCGCGTGGTGTTGATTGCACGCTGAGGAGAGTGATTCCGGAGCCTCCGAAGAAAGAGTGGATTTCCGTTACGCGCGAAAGTGCAGTGCTGCTTCTTGTGCGACTGGACCACACGCGACCGACCGTGATCTCTGCGACGGTGGATACCTGCGGCGCCGCGATGACAGGTGAGTGCAAAGACAATAAATGTTATCTCTCGGACCAGATCTATTCACGTTGCTTGAAATTCCTCAAAATTATTGCGCTTCAAATGAGATAAATATATATTTGGACGTTAAAGAGAAAATGAAAATGCGAAGTGCATGCAACGCGAATAGACCTTGTCTGAATGAGTCTGCTTTTTATAGTTCAACTAGTGTACTTTTTTCTACTTATTAAGTCAGATACTCAACAAACAAGCTGTTATTTGTCGTAAATTTAACGTAAAAATGACGGTAAATAATGTCAGCTTGTTTGTTAGAATATTGGGTTTTAAATTGATGAGGGTGACAAAAAGAGGTTCTAGTTTAATACAGTAATAAAAAATCAATCTCTTGATGTGAAAAGAGTCGTGCACTACACACTGCAAATCTAAATGTGTAATAAGTGCTTTTATGTATGTGCGATTTGGTTTTTTTGCGTGCAAAAATAACACACCGTACTATATACATAAAAACGGATTTACACGTTTAAACGTGTAGCACAATATTGTTTTTGCACAGAAAACTAAATCAAATATAGTGAGTACAAAAAGTTATCTTACAAAAGAAATATCTTTTTAAAAAACCTTATTTTTAAAAAAAGTGAAAACATTAATTAATAATTTATTAACAAACAATAAAATAGACAGTATATTTTCAAAATTATTTTACCTAAAAAGGTATGTAATAATTGAAATATATTTCATTACAAATAAATAAAAATTAAAATTAGCTTCTAATTGTAAGATCAGGAATACGCGAAGCTTTTTCGTTTACATTAGAATAGAATGTACTCATTATATAAAATTGCTAATTAATGTTTATTTTTTACAAATACAGCTTTTTTTATAAAAATTTTTTTTTCCATAAATAATTTTTGCTCATGAAGGCATTCGTTACATACTTAATTCTATTATTATAATATATATTGTTAACCCCCCCCCCTCCTAAAGATTAAGGATTACTAAGAAACTCATCAATGAAGTTCATTGAAGAATTTTTTAAATAATTTTTAAATAACTACATGTGAAAACAAGTCTTAGATTTGCAGGGCGAGCTAATATTTTTTCAGTTGAACATCTTGCACAGTCCATCTCTCCTTTTTTCCCTCCATATTGGAAAAAAGAAAGGAATGAATCATATGTAAGAAATTTAGTTTCAACAAAAAGGCTCTAATTTCACTAATTCGTGATACTCCCTGAAATGCACATGTTACATTGCGCGCTTGTTTGTGTCAATTTACAACATTTCTGGTACCATAATTTCGTAATGCAAAAAGATACTCATGGCGTTTCGAAGTTAGCTGCAAATGCGAATTGACGCCGTTATATGTATATTAATGCGCATCGACCAAATTCAATTGCGTATTAATTTCGTAATTACATCCGGCTATTAGATAGTCATTTCTAATAGTAATACGCAGTTAATTGGCACATCAAATATTAATATTAGTAATATTCAATGGTAATTTTAAGTAATTTGCGTAATATATTCCGGCACAAATTTAATCGGATGATTTATTCCTAAAATTGGAGATTTAAAGAAGTTTAATGAATAAACCCCAAGGTATCAGCGACTATTATTTGAATGCAAATTATAAATTCATTAATTAAATAACGCGTGAACAATTGCCTTGCTGAATAACGTTGCTTCGTTCGAGAAAATATGCAGAAAAATACGTTTGCTCTCGTGCGTCACAAACAATTACATCTAATTATCTTTCTCTCTCTTTCTTGATAAATGCATTCTTCTTCGAACAAGACAACAAGACAATTTTCGGAGAATATGAAATTACAGCAATTATAGCTTTTTCGTGTCGAGTTCTCAGTTCTAGCCTCTGTTCTAGTAGTCAGATACGCATATTTGCGACATTGAGCAACAATAATAAATGTAACAAGTATAGACTGCACGCACATTCCTTTATGAAGTTACTATTAGTTTAGAAAGAGTAAGATCTCTCTCTCTCTCTCTATAAAGTATCCAATTGAAGAGAGATGTTGATATGATTTATTATATTGCGTTGTTTTTCTAATGCCCCTTTTTACCAATGTATGATTAACTTTAACCTTAGTTTTGGTTACTGTTTGTCTTTTTCTAATTTTAAGAATTAAAAAAAGATAAAAAGTAAATTGGATCAAGATTAAAGTTCTTACATTGATGGAATCAGGCCTTAGGCTCATCTTCACAATTTGTAGTTATTTTAAGATTAAAGATTACCAAGAAATTCGTGAATGTATTTTGTTAATAAATCTCTTTATAACTTTTAATCTTTAGGGAATCATATAACATTGTGAGAACGACCCTCAAAACGATTACGAATCATTATTATTGCACAATCTTATTGTTCGCCTGGTTACATTGAACCTCTAGATTGTTTATTTTAAATTGTTTAAAGCGGCTCCTAGTTACTCTCTCAATATTACAATTGTTTTGTACTATTTTATTGATGTCCCCTTTAAAATAAATCCAATTTAAAATAAACAATCTGGAAATTTAATATAGCCTTCAGACGATCGATAATATACGACAGTAATATTGTACGAAATAATGGTACGATAATTTTGAATAATTTTTGTTAGAGCGAACGGAGCACAGATGCTAAGAACATGGAATCCGTGGCAGCCTAATACCTATTATGTTTGTGCGACAAATGTTTAACATATGTTAAACGGTACATATTTCCATAAGTACAACGTCATTTTGAATAGCTTTCGTAAAGAACTGAGATCTTTGGCATTCATATTCACGTTTCAAATAACATCCTGTTGCTGTCTGTCGAGACGACAAAACATCGAAAGTATATTCGTTGAATTGTGTCGCGGTTCTTTAATGATATCGCGATAAAAAGTCGGGTGTCGCGTCGGGTGTGTGAAACGAATGTCGTAACACAAGGAAGACAATGCTTGTATGTACGGATACGCGGTTTACTCGTGAATTGCCGCTTTTATTTCGAAATCAACTCTAAAGATCTCGCTTCACTTTCGTCCCAGGGACATCTCCAGTTGTCGCCGGAGTTCTTGATTGCGACCTCGCGAATTTTGTTCCCCGTCTCATAAAAGATGTATAAACTGCATTGACAAACTCGTTAAGCCGGATCGCAAACAGTCGCCAGTTTTATACGAACGAAATCCCATTAATAGGAATAATGGAGAGTTGGATGCAATGACTAAATTTTGCATGTTAATTCCGTGCGACGTGCATTAAGCTATAATTTCAACCGACGTACATTATTAAATAATAACATTTGTGCGACGCGAAAATCGAAAAGAAATTTGTTCAAATAGAATTCCACTAATTATGCATAAATAACTTTGTTAAATTGTTGTTGTTTGTATTAATTTAAAGAATCTGTTGTTATAATTGCAATGCTTAAAAATATTTCAGACTTACATGGGAATTAGAATAGATTTTACTGTCGTTCGCATTTTCTATTTTAATATTCTGATCCGGTTCAGCTTTCTCTGCTTTCTCACTTATTCTCGCTTAATTTAATGTTTACGTGAGAAGTTACGTTACGGGGCCTTATCGATTTATTCGACATAGATTCTTTTTACCGTTTTATGTTGGAGCTAGAAAGTTTCGTCGTTATATGCCGAGTCTTTCGTTTCGGTTAATGGTCGCGTGTCTTCGACGAAAAGTGGAGCGAACTAGCATTTTATCACCTGTCCCGTTTCAAGGTCCTAAACGTTCCTTCTCCGATTTCGCGTTCATGGATGTAAGACTCTGGTCCTAGAATAGACTCGGTTAAAAAGCGTCATGATACTTGAAGCGAAAAAAAAAACGAATGTAGTGAGAAAAATATAATTAAGTACTACTATAATTTAAAGTTGATAATTTTTGGTGGTAATTATATATTTTTTAGGTAGAACGGTAAATAATACGTCGAGAAAAATATCTAGTTGAAAATGAGTGAATCAGAAGATTCTAATTATGTTAATCAGAATTCTGATTATCTCAACTAGAATTCTGGTAGATTTAATCAGAAAATTCTAATTCCTCTTCGTTTTCAATCAGAATTCCAATTATATCAAACAGATATTTTTCTCTGTGTAGTTAACTATATATAATTCTACCTATAGTAACCGCATATATATAAATATAGTTATTACTAACATTATGTAATTGTAAACTAAAATTGGAGTTCTTAGCTATAATTATTTTGCCATGCAATTATAGTTACAAATACCAAGCATTTTTCTCACAGTATAGAATTTATTCGTTCGACCGTAACATTAATTGTTTGTTACCAATTTATTAACTATATCAATTTCTAAAGAAACAGAGAAAATAAATATTTTTACGTAACTTATTATAGCTGTACTTTAAAGCGCGAATGATGGAAAAATCCTGAAGGATACGAAAATAGATGTAAATTGTTGTTCCTTCAAAATGTTTTTTTTTTTTTTTTTTTTGTAAATGGCTGCGATAACGCTTTAATCGTATTCAGAATTCCAGTTTATAACGTTTCATAACTCATATTTTCGACATTTTTTGACGTTCTCTTATTTCTCTGTCCCTCTGCACGTAAGCATTATTAGGCGTAGAAATACATGCAAAAATATGCGCATTTGGAAAAACGCGCTGGCTCCAACGGACGGTATCCTCTCACCCGAACGCAAACTCCTGTAATATTGAGCAGCTGAAACAGGGGACGGTTTTAAAAGACTCCGATCTCGTTGTAGTTTTTGCTCTCTTTTTCGGTCCGCTTTGTTAGCGCCTTGCGGTTTTATACATCTCAACCGATTCATGCATTCAGCAGGAAAGTCGTGGTTTTACGGGCGGCGAGATCTTCATAGATTATTCTTCGTGGAGAACCATTTTCCAGGAAGAATTATTACGCGCGTCCCACGATCGCCACAAATTTATCTCTGTTTTCACGTCGAAGTCTATGATGCAACGAGGTAAATCCACAGGATAATCCAAATAATTCATTATACGAGGTATTATTTCTCATTTTGTGGGGTCCATTGAGGTAAAATTACATCTCGAATGGGTGACGCTCGAATATTTTTTGCGTAACAAATTTGGTAAAATTAATGAAATGATAGCGTTTTGTGTAGATCTCATATAATAATTTAAAAAAGACAATTTTGCGAATTTAACTATTTTGTTAATTGTACACAGTAAAAAAAATTTGTGTTAAATTTAACACATTTCACATGTCCCAAACGGTTCACCCAAATTTTTTTGTTAATTTAACATAAGATGAATATATTAGAAAGTAACACAAACATTATGTAAAAAATTAACACAAGAAACGTAATACTTTGACACAATTCAAAAGCAATTTTATGTTAAATTGACACATTTATAATGTTAAATTTAACTGAAATTAGATGCTATTTTTACATTTTTCATTTAGGCGAAGCCTCCGTGATATTTAATATACATATGCAATATATAGATTTAACAGATATTTACTATTACAAAGAGAAAATAATATAAAATATTATTTATAATATATTAAATTAACGCACATTGTATGTTCACTTATTTCTTAGAATTTATGTTTTGAAACTACATTGTTTTTTTATATTATTTGTTTACTTATCTAGAAATTGTATTACTTTAACACTGAGAAATGTTAAATTTTAATTTAACACAAAATATTCAAATGACACAATCATATTATGTTAAATTAAAATTTGGATATGTTAAAAATTCAACACAAAAATTTTGACAAGAATGCATTTTAACATAAATACAAAATGTTTTTTACTGTGTAGAATTGGGCTTTGTTTTAATTGTAGTAAATTTGAATAAGCTTTTCGATTTTACTTTACACATGGAAAGAACAGTTTTATTGAAGTATCTAAAAATTTAATTAGATGTAAATCTGACAATAATTTTGTTCAATCATCAAAATAATTATGTAAAACGTTTAAGTAGTGTTAGTGACAGTGCTACGAAAAATTTTGCATCCTATACATAATTATTTTGATAGTCCAAACCAAATTATTTTTAGATCTATATATTTCTGAAAAAAAATCTCTTGTTAAATTAATTGAAGTTTCAATCGAAAATAGACGAATCAGAAATTTTTGATTAAACCTATTAGAACTTTAATTGAAATAACCGGAATTCTGATTGATATAGGTAATCAAAATCTTCCGAGTCCAGACGAGTACATTTTTTCGATGTAGTTAAATTTTTAGATACGCGCGTACCTCAGCAAAACCGTTTTTCCGTGCAAATTGATCTTTTTATTCTTTTTAAGTTGCGATACTTAATAACTGAGATATAATTTATAAATGAGATACTTTATATAACAAATCGTAGAAAAGTGGTGATGTGGAAATAACCAACTTTTTTTCTTCAGCTCGATCATGATGTAACTGAAGTTAATTTCCCGGTTCGGCGTCGCGTATCTGTTTTTGGCGAACGAAACCGTAGCTTCTTTTAGTTCGTACGTCCCATTTCGGTATTACTGGTGATTAGCAGCGGCCGGTGGAATTTTACCTGTCCCAACCAGTGAAATAGCAGGAACAAGTTTCCTGTCCTTTTATACAGCTTCTGCACCATTCGATTCTTTCGCGCGTCCGACTCAGCAGTTTAACTTTCGCGACGTGCGCGAAAAGATCGTGTCGCGAAATATCTCCCCATGAATACTTCCATTTTATTGGAAGCGCGAGGAATTTTATTCGTAACGACTTGCGCATCGCCATGAATGCTGCTTGCTTTAAGTTTCATTGAGGAAAATAAGAAATACGTGTCCATTGCAATAGTACCCTTTATCCTTATTTTATGCAGAACGTTTCAGAATTTCCGAGCGGTGAATTTCCTCTGATCATTAAAAATGAAGGGATTTTGAAAAGTTTAAGAGGCGACATCTTCATTTAATTTCGAGTTGATTCGAACTAAATCGAATCTTAATTTAAGAATTAATTGCAAAAGTACTTAATGACGAAAATGTTCAATTATGAAAGAGGAGGGAGGGTCTGCGATCAAATTGAAAGTACGCTTCACTTCTCATTCAACAAGCATGCGACTTCCGATACGCCATCTCTATATTCGACGAATTCCTCGAGTTTCTCTCTATTCTCCTTATGAAAGTTTCCATACTGTCACATATTTCGCTGCATATTCGGACGATGCACCTACATATTCTGTCGATACTTGTTTCCGGCACATATCTCGCACGCTGTTACGTAGACGTGTCGGAATCCAGTATGACATTCGAGTACTATCTGTTTCTTCGCGGCTGAGTTATCTCACCCCGACAGGTGGGATCCTCTGAAAATATTTGCATCATGAATTCACACACAGCAGATTTTGTCCAAATTTTGATAATATCACGTGTTTTACGATAGTTATGCTTAATTAACAATAAAAGATCTACGACCCGTACGAAGCATTTAAATCAATTATCACGAAACAATATATAATACTTTGACGATAACTGTTAGCGTTGATTTATGTGTTTTTATTTATGATTTATTGAATATTAGAAAATATATAGTTTAAATATAACAACTTGTCGTTATTTATTAATAGAGGAAAGGCCCCTATTATGAGATACCGAGTTTATTTTGGGTAAATGCTAGAATTCTATAGATAGAATCTAAAAAAATAATAGGTCATTTTGAAGGGAATTTAATAAACTTTAAGATATAACGTTACATAAAATTTAATTCAAATTCCATTTTTTGAAAAATTAAAGAAATGTAGAAAATGAGCAAATCGTAAAGTCAGAAAATTGTGCTCCTAATATAAGATGCCCTGAGAAATTGATAATAAAACGCAAAGTATATCAGTATTGTGCGATTAAAAAACTTTATTTAATGTTTCTAAAATACAGCCAGCGCGCGAAAAATGAGCATGCGATAGATTATACTCAGAACTCGTTTTCAGGTAGTTGGAGTTAATCATCGCAGATATAGACTCTCGACGTTCATTTCAGTCGTCTTTTTTATTATTGTACAATAACATTTATACTTTAGCAACGATTTTCACTAGGAGCATGGGTTATTTCATATTAGAAATATCCTGGGTATCTCATATTACGATTTCCACGCCATGGTTTTACGATCATCAAATCTAACTTCTGTAATTAAACAATTCAACATATCCCATATTTTTCTATTAGTACGACCTTACTCTATCACTACATGAAGAATTTATTTTGCCAAATATTTATTTATTAAATAATAAACAAGGTTAAATGCTCATCTCAATGAAACTTGAAGACATCCAAATTCTAAAATCTTGTTTTACAATGACTACAGGCATGATCTAATAATGAATTTTCTACTAAAT
>NW_017298491.1:160843-181752 GCF_001594075.2 Trachymyrmex cornetzi
ACTATATATAATATAATTTATAATAAAAATTGAATATAAAAATTATACATATTTTTAAATTATAATGCAAAATTGTTAATTTTTACACAAGAAGAGAGAAATTTAGAATTTTTTAAAGTAAATATGTTTCCTCTTGTTTCTTATAAAAATTTTTATTCAAATATTATTTTTTTTATAACGAATTCCTACCTAACTCTTTCAAAATGAGGTCTCGAGAAAATGAGGTTTCTTCGGTACCGTGACGTTTGCGTCATATGGCTTCTGACATATGACGCATATACATGCGTTTATTTAGAAACTGGTTTCGGAAATTGGTGGGCGGAAAAGGAGATGAACAGAGGAAAAGAGAGCCATTGACGGATATATGGCTGTAGAAATCGAAAAAGTAGGATGAGAACGAATAGGGAGGCAAGAAGGAGAACCAGAGAGTACATAATAGAATGACGGGGAAGGGAGGGAACGAAGCGTGGCAAAAGTTTACGGTGTATTAACCATTCATCCAATTAGCGAGGATCACACGCGGTTATGCGCCGATGGAAACTAAAACTGGCGTGACATATATGTAGACCGTGTTTGGGAGAGAGAGAGACAAAGAGCGACGGAGAAAGGCTTCACGTTTTGCCATTAAATTACTATGTGTGTTCGAAACCTCGAAACTCTCATTCAAAAGTGACGAGGCGAATTGATAATTTGATGATCGTGCTCACAATCGTTCCGCGAGATGCTATTCTCCGAATCAAACGTTCGTTTTACACCGTTTATACGGTGCAGCATCTGGAATATTCCGTAGTATAAATTTTTTTACGATATCGCGAACCTTGAACGTTAAAATCGTCCGTCGGTATTTCCGGCAGTAATTTATAACCTGTCGCACATTATTATTCATTGTAAACTTGTGATGGCATTAGCATGTAGCGAAATATGTTGCTAAACAAGTTTCATCTTTATCGCGGAACAAAATTATACAATTTTTTTTATTAATAAAAAAGTAGAATCTACAATTCCAGTTCGCTGGAATTGATGATGAAGCGAGGATTGCGTAACTTTCTCTATCCAAATAGCAGACTCATTCTTTTCTTAATAGTCGACATCCTGAAAAAACGGTTTAGTTGAAAAAATGGACAAACGAAAAAATACTAATTAAATCAATTGGAAATTCCGGTTACTCAACTAGAATTTTAGTAGGTTTAATAAAAAAATGTTCTGATTAAATCTATTAAAATTCTAGTTGAGATAATTGGAATTCTGATTGATATAATCAGACTCTTCCGGGTTGTCCATTTTCAACCAAACATTCTCCTGAGTGAGTGTATTCACAAATAGATAATTACGTGTCACTACACTCGTGTGTCGAATTGAATTCATACCCGGCTTCACGACCTCGACTTTCGCATGACCGCGACCACGTAGGTACCGCCTACCATTAATTCGTTTTATTTCCTTTGTCTCTTTTCTAGCGAACAAAAAGGAGCGAGAGAGTCGGAGGAAGAACAAATAAGAGTGCATTTAATGAACAAGTCGCGTTTGCAGTTGCCAAGTCACATATCGTGACTGTTTTTGTATGGAGAGAAATTTTTCTTAGAAATGATGCAGAGTTTTTCCGCGTTGTTCTGAACATTAGGTGTCTAATTAATACAGATGACGATTGTTTTAATATTAATACATGGATAATTAAGGATAATATCTTTGAGAGATATTATAGAAATACAAACGGATAATGAAATGTTATTCTTTAAACAAATAATAAATTTTACTTTAGAATTTGAATACAATTGTCATTATTAAATATTTTATTTTGAAAAGACAAGGATGATTTTCAATAAGATTTAAGAGTGAATAATATGCTTTAGAATTTCTCTTTTTTATGTGGAATAAAATTGTAGCGCAAAATAAATAAATAAATATATATATATATATCGTTTTTTTTTTTCAATTTTCGTGTCGCTTTTTCATCTCAAAATCATTTTTTTCTAATTGACAATTATACGCTTAAATTGGCCGTTTTATAAGCGCATTAATACGATAACGTAGATGGTTAAAAAGGATTTGAATTGACGATTACATATAAATTTATATCTGCAATTCGACGGTGTTCGTGTTGGTTTATTTGCCAATGACGAGCGTGTGGGAACATACAGAACCGAACGTTTTACGAATGTTTATCGAAGTTTTTCCGTACGATAACGTGTGTTGCACATACAAATACGCCTCTGAGTACCCCGCTTTTGCGGTGCAATTCTTTTACGGGATATGATAATCCGGTTCGTGATACAAATCTCATCGTTAAAATACTATGATTCTCGCTATGATCCATCGCATCCACGTGTCAAAGTAAATTTATCGAAATAATTATTTAGATATAGTCAAGTAATTTAATGATATACTTTAGACTTGAAAATAATCCCGCGGATATGTAACTCATATTATTTTTAAATTTTAGGGATATCATTTTGTAGAGAATTTTATTTCGGAGTTAAGGAAAAAGATTTATTTGTGTATAAGGTGATTTTTTATTCAAAGTATGTAAAAATTTATAATGAGTTAAGATATGGATCTGAAAATAATTTTTATTTTGATAAAGGAAACTGAAGTACAATGAGAAATGTTTTGACATTCTAGCAATCAATTTGAACGTTCTGTAACAATTATTTTGATAGCTCAACAAAATTATTTTTAGATCTGTATCCAAAAATAAGTTTTTATATACTTTACTATATATTTATATGTTTGTACCTTTTCTCAAAAGGTAAACCGCTGACCAAATTTGTGTTTACCAATGTCCAAGTAACGCTCAAGTAATGCCCAATTTTTTGCCCATTAAGGCGATGCTAAAGCCTCCTGTTTTACCACATTTCCATTCGGTGAAAAATCTCTGTATTGGATGTACGGATTGCAAAAGTATTATTGTTTAAATTAAAGTACGCACAAACAGGACCTCAGCTGCACTGGATTTCCTGAGAAAATCGAAAAAAAGTTTAAGATTTGTTAAAAATTCACTTACTTTTGGCTCGTACAGCTGTCACCTCAGATATACAATTTGCTTGATGTAAGAGTTTTAGAGTCCACATCTTGAAAATAAGCGTGCAGCTGAGGTCACATTATTGAAACGAACGATACCGAGTTTGTAGAACTAAGATTGAAAGTCTAGAAAAGAAATATTTCCACCGAATAGAAAATACGTGTATACAGGTGCTTTGCGAAGACTGGGACTGTCAACAGAGCCGAAATTCCGCGTAGCAGTAGTTGCGCGGTCTTGCGATAGATGGTGCTGGCATATGTTAGATAAGAACAGACGTATGCGTTTGAGTAAGACAGAATGATATATATTATATAATATAATGTAAAAACTAAATCAAAGATGTCACCACTATTATCGAATTTGGAATTAAAAGAGTCTGTACTATCGACCTTGATCGAGTTGGGTAATCGGTTTAGCATCCCCTTAATGCACTATAAATGTTTTACAATGCTGAGTAATGCACAACTTCATACCGCTTATTTTAATATATTTAATAATTCTCTTAAGTAATGCTTAATATTGCTTCAAATCTGTACACCGCAATGCTTTCAGCGGTTTACTTCTTGGCGTTTCTATAACATAATGTCCGATAATGTCCTACAACATATAACTTTTAAATAACACGCAAATAACATTTAAAGGTTAATAATAATAAACATTTAATACAATTCTATCATGTCTGTTATATTCGTAATGTTTATCACAAGCCACTAATCACAAATGCACAAGATTTTCTGTTTTCGAAGCGTGACACGAATTGCACGTTCGTACAACTATCGATTTTGTTCGAAAATACCTGGCCAACGCGTATATCACTAGGAACCTGGCAGATTAATGTTTCTACGCTCGTTATAGCAAACGTTTATATCTTTACATATGATTCATGGCATACGTTAGACGCGGCATTAAATCGACTTATGATCTGATCCACGATACTGAAATTCCTATGCAGTCCTATCACATCGGAAAACGATAAGAATTACACGTGATTAAAATGCACCGTTACATTTTTCAGCTTTTAATTCCAGATTTCTTTGAGACCGAGTCAGTACGATATTTATTTTCTTAATATAGAAATGGAATAAATATTTAGCAATTTAACTGTACGCAGAACGCTAAAAACAAAAAATATAGCTACTAAATTGAACATTTATAGTTTGAGATTTCCCGATGTTTTACTAAATATTATTTGCTAAATTTTTGTCATTAAAGTTTCTATTAAAAGTACATTATTAGAATTGTTTCAGTTTATTTAAATAAAACATTCCCGTGTTTAAAAAAAGAAGGAGCTAGTTTTAATATCACTATTTTGTAATCATGATTCGTATTCTATCGTTGAATATACCTTTTTTTCTCGGTATAGATTAGTCGACTTTCACGAAAGGTAAGAATCGCTCGAAATCCCTGGGTACAGTATACTCCATTTCGTGTTGCTTTTGAAAGACGGAGAAAAAGATATGTACCGGAGACTGTGTGCAGAAAGATTTTCTCTCTCTCTCTCTCTCTCTCTCTCTCTCATCCTCTTTCCCTCTGTCTCGCTTTCGCGCAGATATCATCGAGATATCGCCTAGCAACGAAAGCTGATAGCTTCCAGTGAATCGATAGACGCCCTGTAATGCAATATATCGGATGGCACTCCTCGGCCTTCGGCCTATGCTCGTTCCCCCTCATCCCCGTCACCCGCGTTTCTGTCTCGTTTCCCTCTATCGTGCTCTATGTACTCGCGAGAGTCCATGTACCCCGTGCCCTTGAGTAAATACATTTATTCTCCCTCGCGTACACCTACCCGTGCACCGCCCGCCATCGTGTACGTGTGTGTACGCATGCAAATTCATACGCGACATGCGTTTGCCCGTGAGGCGTGAATCGAACGCAGGAAGTCAACCGTTGCAGCCCGCAGTGAGGTTGTCTCGCTTTGACCACGGCCATGCTGAATTTTTCCTCACAATTCGAGAGAGAGAGAGAGAATTGCCATTTATTTTGGATAAAAATATAAGTTTCCGATATCTCTCTCTCAAAATAATACGAAACTGAAACGATATTAAGCGCGAAAAACACTAAAGGGGGTAAAAAGTTCAAGCGTGAGAAAATGTTTTATTTGAAAATCATTGATGTGACATTTAGCTCCGTTTTCATTTGCAATCTACGCGCGATGGGAACACATTCGCGACATTTTATTTGAATCGCAATTGTAATTAATGTTACAAAGCCTGTTTTCGAAGTCTCTTTTTTTTGAAATAAATATATTTGAATGTTTTCAACAGCGTTCAAAGCTAGACGCTGTTAAATGCCGTGTGTTACAGGCGACGTATCGTGTTCGATTAAATAGATATAAAATCAGGTTTCGATATATTAATTGGATTCGCGAAACTTAATTTTAGCTTTTCTCACTACGTCATAACGTTATGATCAAAGCTGGATACCGTAATTTTTTTCACAAAGGAGATTTAAAATAACAGCATGCTACGCCATCAGCAAGAATCGCACCAATGGCTATTTTAATACGCGTATGTAGGTATACGTTTATTTTGATATAAAAAAAAAAACGTTGATCGATTTTCCGGCGTTCGAGCTGGCCGGAATGTGACGGACGCCGACGCACGTTTCCGCGTTGGCGTGGGAAATTACTTTTTATTGAGCTGTTTCCGCGTACATTTAAGGAATGATTGGAATTTCTCACGCCGTTTAATATTCGTCATTCGTCAAAGAAATTTCATTAAAGAGAGAAAGAGACGATACGCGATACGTGTCCTTGTAATCATTATTACTTTTGATCGAGAGATTGGTCGATCTCTCGATATTTTCTGAAAAAAGATAAAAATAGATCCGCAAGTCATTTGTCATTATATAACAAATAATATTATAACAGTTGCGTTATAACGAATTGTATCATAGAATTTCACAATCTCACAAAGAAATATATTTAGCCAGCAATGTATGATTTTGTTTTTCGTGATGTTTTATGTGGTCTATACATTGCAGTTACGAGAAGCGTAATATAACACCATGGATTTATTCTGCGTCACGTTCGTGTATCCCATGATTTTATGCATGGCTGTGACACGGTCCGTCGTATATCGGACGAGGCATACTGCAAAAGCGGCTTTGTTTAGCCGTGAATCCTCGTAGCGGGTAGCAAGTTTTATAAGGGATCCGGAAACTTGTATTCGTTCGTGCCCTGGACTTATCCAAGGTGAACCACACGGTGATCTGAACTTTGAAAGTAGTACCTTAAGCCATGATAGGGCTTACCGAAAGTATTCGAATGTCCATTTTTTCCTCCTCAGATAGGACCGATCCATTCCATTTTTTCTAATCTATAGGATTATCTTCTGATATCTCTCTCTATAATCGTGGAAATTTTCTCGATTGTAAAAGGGTAATATAAAAGGGTATATAAAAGTGTAATTTGCAAAGCAGTAAGATTAACGACAGATGCATAAAGGAGTTAATCTTGCTGCTTTGTAAACCACAGTCCACTTTTGTAATCAAGAAAATTCCTAAGATTAGAAAGAGATATATTATATACAAATTGTATGCGTACAGAGAGAACAATGTAGAGAATTTATAAGCGTGTTCATAACAATTCTGTAAAAAGTTTTAACATTCTAGGTAACCAGTTTGAGCAACTTACATTAATTATTTTGATGATCCAAATAAAATCTTTTTCAGATCTGTATCGAGCTATAAATTTTTAGATACTTTAGCAAAACTATTCTTTCCGTACAAATTTTCTTGCAGATTTATCAGTTGCATTAACCGCCGGTATTTAATTAGCATGTTAATTCCTGCATAAATGATCTCTAATTCTGTCGTCGAAAGAAAGAAACTTATTTGAATGAATATGGTATCGAAATTATACAAACTGTTCATTAATCGTAGATTTATATGCTACTACAGGATATGCTTACAGCATATTTCTAGCAGCTACTATTGTCATGTTTGCTGCGCATCATTGTAAAATTAATACATATTTTTGGACTTCCAGGCAGTTTATTTTTTGGTATTCTACTTCTCGCTAAATAGGCATTAATAATTCTGCACGATAATGCTTATACCAGTGCGGCGTAAAAATGCATAACACCTCTTTAGGTGGTTTAATGGAGACAATGACCCGACTGTATAGACGCCGTGCGCCATTTATGGATCGTTCGAGACCGGTGGTCTCTTTCCCTTTCAATAGAACTCGTCTGTGTCTGTGACGCGCTTCTTCATCGTGGGACGCGATCCGAGCGTTTCTTGGACTATGTCTTAGAATCGCATGTACGACTTATTAGGACATACCTTTCCCTCGCGGCGCGGCGGGATAAAAAAGAGGAAAGGGAAAAACGCACGGCGCAAAACTTTCAGCGAGAAATCTCTGATCGCTTCTTGGCGGAAGGGGAAGCTTAAATTCTCACGATACATCGCTGAAAAAGGCGAGAAAATCAGTTTACCAGTCGCGCCTTCTCGGTAACGATTTATTTCATCGAGAAAGAAATTCAATGGTGCGCGAACGATGCGCGTGATATCACTTTATATAATGCTTAATTATCATTACAAAGGGAACAACGTTCTACTTTTGTCTCTTTTGTTTCGAACGATCTTGATCTACGATGTATTATATTGTACTTTAACTAGACTCTAAGAATACAGTCAATGAGCCACAAAAGTCTTTCATGACTGAAATTAAATTGTATGCATTATTTCTTCCTTAGTTTTCAACTACGGGAAAAGGATGGTTTTGCCGAAGCATTTAACAATTCGACTAGATACAGATCTAAACATAATTTTGTTGGACTATCAAAATAAATACGAGTATGTATGATAGAACGATCAAACTAGTTGCTACAATGTCAAAACTTTTTGCAGCATTGCTCATCGCGCTTATGATTTCCACGTAATTACTTTGTTCAACAAAGTTATTTTCAGATCTGCATTTAGCTAAATTTTAAGATATCTCGACGATTATTCTTCTCTCCGTGTACATAAGTTTTATCTGTGATTCAAGATTAGATAGAAAGACCGAAATAATTTTATTATTAATTTTATTGTTATAATTATATTGTTTTATCGCTGTCACAATTGCACTCGTTATCGTGATATTTCGTGTAGACTAAAATTATATCTCTAAATATGCCTAGAAAAAATTTCGTGTAGATTTAATTTAAAATAGAGCCGGAATTTGCGACGGCGAACTAATACGGATTAAACCGCGGTCCAATTTTGTCCCGCAATAATTTCGCAAAAACGTTTTCGTCGGAGCAGTACTTTTACGTTTCGTACCGCTGTATATATTGACGCGACGAAGGAGAGAAAAGAAGAATCAGTAAAAGAAGCAAGATTTAATCGCGATGACGCTGCAATCTTTCTCGCGTTTGCTCGTAATTACGGCGGACATATATGCGGTGGAAGAGGAAGTGGCGATGGAAAAGCGAAATAAAGAATGGAGAGACTGTCAAAAATATGGAAAACGCGGAAAGGTACTTCCGCGAACTCGTACTTTACATCAGCTATATCAGTTATATCTCCCGGCGATATATCCTTACTGTCAGACGTTTAATGCAATTTGCATCGTAAGGTAAATATATTGGATAAGAGAGATCTCTCTGTACGTTCCGCACATATTATTATTATCTACCTCTCATAATATGATGTATTATAACGATAATGTGGTTTGGCCCAGATTCCGGAAATTTTTGCAGTATTATATCTCTTATACTTACGTGAATAGTGAACGCGGTTTCCTACATCGCTATAAATACGTAGCATTATTCCGCATTATTTATCAAAGAGAATTATCGTTATTTTTTCATCAACCCTTATATTATATTTTATTCTTTTACGATATAGAAGATTTAACATACAGAAGATGTTTCGTGCTTATCGACTCTCTCACTTGTCACTCGTCTTTTCTTGTAGTCATCAATCACGTACAAGACGATAAACTCTGTCTCGTAATGTAAGAGGGGAACTAAAATATCCCCCTTGAGTAGATATTTTATTTCGTTGACCCCCTTCATCCTCGCTGTGATCCAGGTGCGCACGTTTTACTTCTTCGGATAGTCATTTATACAGAGAAGTTCGCGACGCGCGGATTTTCATCACGACGACGAATCTATTTATCCCTGAACGTATACTATCGAAACCCTCCATTTACGTCGTGGATTTATAGTTCTGTTAGAAGGCTAGACGAATAGCGGCAATCTGGGAAAGAAGGAGCCCGCGATGGG
This sequence comes from Trachymyrmex cornetzi, assembly GCF_001594075.2. NCBI lineage: Eukaryota > Metazoa > Arthropoda > Insecta > Hymenoptera > Formicidae > Trachymyrmex > Trachymyrmex cornetzi. Next base: position 170,075 of record NW_017298491.1, read on the forward strand.
CGGGCGGTGGCAATGACTCCTTGCTTGTGGCAATCGTACACGGCTGCTGGCTCGCACTTTTGTTTCGTGGCTTCTGATTTATTGTATAGCTCGCGCGCGAGGGATATATATACAATATATATACTGTTTCCGAAATCGAGAAAAATAAGACTGGAGAATAAGTACAGAAACCACGCGATAGTCTCTTTCTTCAAAGTTTTACTACATGAAAGTCTAAAAAGAATATGTATCATAATGGACATTGAATACATGTAATTTATAATTCTATAGTATAACTTTCTCCGTTACATGTAAATGTTAATAGAGGTGTTTTATTTCTAGTATACTTTAGTGTATCTAATATATAAATTTATTATTTATATTTATATATGTAAATTATATACACATATAATTTAAAATATACCTATATGTTTTACGATGTATTTATAATATACCTAAGCACAAATAGTTGCATTTCTTTTAAAGAACACGAGAAGTACAATTCAAATTTTGGAAATTGTCGTATATTATTGTGCATATGAAAAACATGAGACGCTCAAATGATTATTTCCAAAGTTTCTGCAAACTTTTCGACATTATTCGCAACTTCTGTTAGTTAGCAATGAGAGTGTCCGATTCAGTTACCTCGCAATATCGAGCAAGATTACGTAGGCCAAGTGGATCTTTTAATTCCGCGACCCTGTTCCCGGCAAAATTAACTTTTCTCCTAATTTTGTGCGGCTTGCGAAAATAATACGACATACGTGCGAGGAAGATAAGCCCGCAGTACTTCTGTTCTCTCACTCCTTCCTCTCTGTCCGTTCCATACGTTCTCTCACGGTTGGCGTCGCGATTTCATATCAGATGAGTCTGCAGGGTTAACAAATGACCTCGGCTGGCGCACGTTTTGAGTATAATTAATATGACGAGCTGCTCGTTTTACCGTTAAAACAACGTAGTAGGAGAATAATAGGTAGGCTCCGTCGAGGGAATGGGAGCACGCATTGTCACGTGGAAATTTCCAGACAACTCTATTTTTAGATATGCCGTTTTTCTTACCGCCAATTAAGACATATTTTTCGCTTGTTTTGAATGTGAACATGGAACGCGGCGATTACAGCAATAATTTTGTGTAAATTATTATTTTATTTTTTGTCATCTGTTAGAAGATACAAAGTACAAAAAATGATTGTACATATAGTACATATGATTTTCATTTTGAATATTATTGGTGTCCCGAAATTCGTGAATCAAAATATCACAGTATTAAGAAAATTCTTGAAAAAGTAAGTTATAATGTATACATATAATTTTCTAATAATGCTAAAGTATAATATTCGTCATTTGTCGTTTTAAGAACAGTGGTTTTAAGACATAAAAGTTAGGAGCCAATTATAAATTGCGATTACGAAACTGCTATTTAACTGCAATCTATAATTAGCCAGTTTATAATGTTTATTTAAAAAATTATGAAACGACAAAACTATAAACGAGATTTCATCGTAATTCATAATTGGTCAATTTTTAACTTTTATGTTTTAAAAGCTATTGTTCGGAATGGCACGTTGTAGATACTTTTTAACACTTTTTCAGGAACTTTCTCACTATGATATTTTAATGAATTTTAGGGACATTCTGTATATACATACATATTTCAGATTAAAATATAATAATTGAATAATTACTTTATACTCTCTTCTCGTGTGTTTTCTAATGATATAAAGTTAATATAGAATTTCTGAAATAATAATATCTAATAATGTAAAATATATATAAAATTACCTTTCTTCGGATATATTTCAAGCAATACACGAATGTTAATTACATTTGCTATTTTAATTTAAAACGAAGCCTTTTATCTAGCTTTAATGTCATCATTCCATAAGAAATTGATACTCGTTTATCAAGAACAAAATTACTACAGGTCTTATAAAATATGGAAATTGAGGTTGTGTGCATTGATAAATGATTCAACAATCGTGTCAAAGTTTCCATGAAGCATTTCCTTTCTCGAAAGTCGAACACCGGTAAACATCGCCAAAGTACTCCTTGGAATGATTATTAATTTACGGCGAAGTAGCCGCGCACTGTGTTCTTCATAGATTATAAACGTCGCTATCGTTGTGCGAGTCGATAAACGTATATAATTCGTAAATAAATGGACTTGTTGGAGAAACAAGATAGATTAATTATCGATTTATTAAAATTAAACTAATCAAACACGTCATATGAATGATATAATCATTCCATTAAATGGTTAAGATTGTCCATAATAGATGTCGCGATAGTCTTAGCGTCAACATAATTCGACAATGAATATCGACTTCTGTAAATTCGGAAAGTTTTTTTGTATCTAATTTCAATAGCAGGGTATAAGTAGAAATCTATTAATTTTAGTTTTATAAAGATAGAATCTTTTTAGAGGAAGAAGATATTTCTTTAAAAGAAAGTAAATATATAGATGGAAAGAGATTAATTTTTAATATCGTATAAAAATAAGATCTAAAGGATTAATATGTACTCTCTAAATGTGAATCAGAGGAAAATCACTGATATCAATGTCAAGTATGCCACTGGTAATCAGCGAATGAAATGTGAGATCTCTAACCTATCTAATCTTTATTATGTGATCTAACTAACCTTGTTTTAGTGTAGTGTATAAATTCAGTGAATGTAGTATTAGAAGATTGAAATTAACATGCAAATATCAGTATTTTAATTATATATAATGCTCAAACATTCTTTCTTTTTCAGTTGAACTTTACTGATAATCACTGATATCAGTGCCAAGTATAACCACTGACTGGGTAATTAGTGACTATCCACTGATTCAGATTTAAAGAGTAATTTGTTTATTTAAATATTTGGAAATACCTTTCATGGGATTTCACGAAATTGAATAATCAATTTGAACAAGGCTATAAATATTCTCATGCAGCTGATAACTAATTCGATTTTCAGCAGATTTTTGTCAAATCCGAGGCACGTATCTCTCATTGATAAATATTGTACATCGCGCGGTATGCTTCTGTTGCATTTCGATGCAAGCGAACAATATGAGTTAGTCATGCTGTGAACGTAGCTGATTGCATTCTCGGCAAGTCAATTAAAAACATAAACGAGACTGCTAGATAGATATAATAAAGCTCTTGGCTGAGCAATATTATCCCTATCATCGAAATATCAATTTTGGGTACTGCTATGTATTATCTTGTTAATAGATAGCGACAGCATAGCATCAACATCGTCCTTGTGATTGCGTTGGTTAATTGCCGCTCTCGAGGAAGTTGTGCCGCTGATTACTTGTTAGAAATCATCGACAAATAATCATAAATTTAGATTGCAAACGAAATCGTGACGCACGCGCTCGTATTGTTTACGTAAGTGATAGCAAGGTGGCGTTTCTTCCTCTCTTTCGAGAATATTCGCTCTATCATCCTTGTTATTACTCGCGTATATTAATAGAAAATTTTCGCGATATCGTATTCCGAATGCGGTGAATTCTCAATTGAGTTGCTGCAATTTTCGTCTCCAATTCAGGACAACAATCGATGAAATATTACCTAAACTAGGCTATATATATATTATATATATATAGGCTAGGTATGCAATTAGTTTTAATTTAATATATAACAATTTATTATAAAAATTTAATATATATATGTGTGTGTATATATATTGTATATTATAACTATATATTTGAATTAATTAATTATTGAATTAATTCAAAAATATATCGAAAAAAGGATTGGCCCTAGAAACATACGTTTATGATGTATCCGGATTGACAAGTATCAAGTATCTATTAACTTCACTCGAGATTTATAACGAAAAGTCTGTTGAGCTAATCTGTACCAGGCTGTAATAGTGCTATTAAAGATTACATCATCACTGTTATTAATCGCTGATGGATTATTTCCTCTATCTTTTAGATTACATATTTACGATCGTGCTAGGCACGCGAGTCAGTTGTTGGTTGTACGAATATCTTCGTTTCCGAACAACTTGCTCGCATCGTTCTCCCTCTGCCCTTCTCCCGCCGTATTAAAATGCGGCGGCATGATTCTAATAGAAGGCATTACCGGTCCGGGGCTGGATGCAAACACGTTGTAATGTATTCATATTGGCCCACTGTGCTCTACGGACCTCAAAGTGAGGGCTCTTCCTCGGCTGTGATATTTGAATTTTAATGCGAACCCTCCACCCCCGACTATCGTTTCCCCTTTCTCTTCCCTTTCTCTTTCTTTCTCCTTTTCTCTTCCTTTCTTTCTCCATCCCGCTCTCTTTCATTTCTTTCCAGCATCTCTTCTTTTCCCCTTTTCTTCTCGATTCTTCCTTCTCGTCCTACTCGTCGGCCACTCGAGAAACCATCGTGCTCTTTTCGGTCGGTATCCACCTTGGCAACAATCGCCGGATTTCACAACCCTCGTAGCTATTCCTAAAATGGACTCTTCCTTGGCAGATGCTCGAAAGATATTTCTCTAAGAGACCTTTCGGAGAGGACGCTTCTTCCGCTATGAAAGTCCCTTTCAATGCCTCCAATTTCTGAGATAATTTTAAAATTTCAAATATTCCCAAAATTCTCCTTTATCATTTTCAATAAAATTTCACTTATTTTCTTCGTAAAAAAGGAAATTACTTTAAATTGACATAACATATATTGTCATTGCCACTTCAATATCTAACTCTATTATATATTTCAGTAAAATTAGAAGAATAAGATAGAGGAAATTAATGATAAGAAAGTGATTTTTCGTTGTTTAGAAATAATTTTATTTAAGCTTAACATTTGTGTCATACTCTTGTCTAATAAGAGAATAAATAGAAATTTTCTCTAAATTGACTTTAGAGGAAATTAAAGATTAATCTTTAATAGAGATATTATAATCTCTAATTTTTTCAATATCACGTTTATATAAAAGCTAAATAATTTAGACATGATATGATCAATGAACGCCATTTGAGCTGGGCCAAAGGGGATTTTGTCGCTCAGATTGGTGCCTATACCTGTCCTGTCCTCCGAATAATCGTTCCTGCTCGAAGGGTTCCTTCGAGGGAGGAATCAAGCGAGTCGCCGAGCATCTCTTTCACCCTCGAAGGAACCTCGATTCTCGTTATCTTCATTCTCGTTGACTCTCCTTCGATCCCCAAAGAAGGCGATGCCAAGCTCGTTTATGGACCACCGGTCCAGCTCCAAAGAGGTTGACAAAGTCGACATTTGCTCTATCCTTCTGGATTATCTCGACGGTGCTGTTTTCTTTCTGTGATGACGTCCCCGAAAGAGTCGAAAGAGAGAGAGAGAGAGAGAGAGAGAAATCGAAACACGAGGATTAAGGGGACGTAACTTTCCTTTTAAGGGATGGATTGTTAACTTTGTCACTTGGTAACATTAATGGATTGTAACTTCTCATTATGGATAGTAACTTGCGTTTGGCAAATCTCAAATATTCTTTCTACATTTACCTTTGCGAGGAAGAAATTTGATTTTACTCTAGAAATAGATAATGTTCAGCGATGTATCTCTATTCACCGCTGGAATATCTGGCGAAGTTCCCTTTTCTGGAAATAATCGACGTCTACTCTCGTGAACGATGCGTGCGGGGTTTCTCATCGATGCACAATGACGGGTAGATTCGAGCGGATCGAGCTGGCTGAGCGCGATAACAAGCTTAATGCGTTCCGGAACCGGAAACGCGGCCATTGTGCTCCCCCATCGGTTATCGACGTCGCCCGATCGTTCGCTGATTCGGGAATCGCGCATTTAATTATCGCAGTTCTTACCCCGCACTCGGAATTTTCTTCCCGATTAATCGGCTGTCGCGACGCGCGATATCAAATTTAATACCTTTATTGTTCCTGGGTCGATGAGGAGTGATAATGAACAATGTAAATTTCGCGGCGGTACTGATATTAAAATTTTCTCCATTCCTGATTCGCGCTTCATGAATTAAATCTAGAGAATATAATTATATATCAAGGTAGATTATCTTCCACGAGATATTTTAACGTTATTTGAATTTGTACGATAAGCTTTTTGTAGGTTATTTTCACAAATTATGCGAGGAACATGATTAATATTTTAATATTTTATTAACATTATTAATATTTTATTTTATTTTATTTTATTATAGTATATTGTTTTTTTTTTACATTACATTTCCGTTTAATTTATTTTAATAGCAAATGTAGAATATAATATAAATTAATATTTCTTTGGAAATTCAATGCACATTTTGTACAAGATATAACGCATTGGCAGCCAATTTGCTTAGTCGTGCATGAAATCTTTTTATTTTCTTCTAGAATTTTAAGTTAGACCAATCATAAATCTGTACAAAGGCAGACGAATGAAAAATGGTTCTTATGCTATATATAGTTCTTACATTATACAGACGAAAGAGGAACGGGAAATGTGTCTTCTCGATCCTTTCTTTCCTACAATTTGCAATTTTTCTGTTCTGTGCAAGTTCATTTGTATTTTTATGCTGACGTATGCGATTCACGTGTCTTTACGTAAATCGATCTGAAAAGAACAGAAAGAGAGGAAGGCCCTAGGCAAGGTTACGTCAGAAAGAAATAACGACAGAATAACGAGCACCGGCTTCCGACGTACTTGTACGCCCGTTGTACAATCCGCTCATTATTTTCGAAGTAAATACGTCGTAAAAAGGGTATATAGTTGAAAGGAAAAAATGAGCAGAGAAGGAAAACGAGAAGGATAGAGGGATAAAAAGGCGTGGTGCTGACTTCTAAACTATATAATAGAAACTTAAAAGAAGAAACTAACGAGCTAATAGTTTCTGTTAATTAGGCTGGACAGCAGAAATGAGATATTCGAATTTTCACGAAAGAAATAGAGAAGACTTTTTTGTATAAGGGTTTGTTATTACTCTTGTTCGAATTCAAATTATGACGAAGAACTGATGCTGATAAAATTTATTCTTTCGGCAGATTTCACATGGGAATTTTTTTTCCTCGTGTATATATCAGTATCATTTTGTATTTCAACTTTCAGTTTAACTTTCTAATACAAATAATTTAATAATAATATAATAGATTGTAATATATATCGCGTTGGAGTGTAATAAAGTTTCAAATAAAATCTCTTATATCTCTGCTCTCTAATTTCACAGAGATAGTAAGCCTACTTTTATAATTTAGATTTTTAAAGCTTGTTGAAACAGAGTATAGACTATCGCTAAGCGATATACTTGCAATCTTGGAGTTTTAACACACGTTGCAGACGTCGACCGGTTTCGATGTAGCGAGACAACTGCGACTCATGTATCACGTTTTCGCTTTTTTCTCTCCATTCGATGATTTGCTCCTTTCTCTAGTTTTGCTTCACCCTTTTTCCCTATATACTCTCACCTTTCTTTTCGACGATGTAGCATCTATTTACACCCTTTTCACTCTCGCACTAGTTTTGTCCGCTCCGTTACGAGATTTCTTTACCGCGAGAGAGAATGCATTCGCGAAACGCATTAGCATTTTACAGGACTGAATGGGTTCCGCGAATTGCGAGACACCTGTGTCGCGAAAATCCTCTATGTTTCTTCTCTTATACATAAGAGAGCTTCTATTACATTTCAACTTTTTTCCATCATTATCCTACGTGTAGGCAATAATTATAATATAATTTGTAAATTATTATTATTAATAGAGTCGACTTTCAGTAAAATTAATGCACAAAGTACATAATTGGGGGGCTAATACATAAAACTATCAATGTATCATTAATGCTCAATAGAATTTAATAAAACCAAAGTTACACGCCGGTATGTAACACGATATATTGATTAGATTATGAAATTCAATATAAGAGAATTTAATACGATGAAAATATTAAAGATATAAAGAACTACACTGAAAGAGAGTTAGAAAATGAAAGGTAGAGTACGAAGACATTTGTCCACGTTGGACATCAGTTTAGCTTTTACTTAATTGATCTTTGTTGCGATTGAGAGACCACGATGCAGTCTTTAATTAGCATACTAATTACTTTTGCTTTTCATTCGTGTCGTCCTTTGATCACTTTTCGTCTTCGCGATTCGAACTCACCTGCCGGCACAACGAGCTGTTGTTCGCTGTTGTTTTGGTCTCTCATTAATTAAAAAGCAACTTCTTTTGTCTATATACGCGGCGGTGGTGTGAAAGAGTAACTGTGTAACTTAGTAATTGTAGTAAGGAACAAAGCGGAGTAGAACAAAGCAGTTATTGTACTCGTTCGCTACTTCGTTTCCGGTTGTTTTGATGTTTACGGCCGAGAAAGAGTGTTTATTTTGGATAGTGGACTTTTAATTATTTTTCACATGTATAGTTTAAGCATGTAAAGGGATATAATTATTTTTCGTATGTATAGTTTAAGTATGTAAAGGAATATAATTGTTTTTCCGTGCACTAAGGTAGAAACATTTCTCTCATAAAAGCATGCGAATATAGTCAGCACAATCAAGCACTGCAACACAATATACAGTGAACTTTTATTAGCTATTGTTTGCAGTTATGTACGCAATTACACTTACAATGTATTCCGTTTTGAGTAGTTTCTTCGAAAATCAATGAGTAGAGAATTATTATAGACAGCAGTTTCTCACAATTCTGATCCTGCATATCCGCGCTACGGGCATTCATAAGAGAAAACCACGAACGTTTTATTTCATTGAAATGAAATTAATTCGAGGGAGCGCAAACTACGCGGAATATGTATTATCAGATTATTATCCGCGCTATAATTCTATTTATAATTGCGTGGTATTCGAGCTATTTTACTTCAGTTTGAATTTAGCAAAGCTGCGATTTCTATACATACGGTCCACATATGACCCGATTCGTCTCTCACTGTTAACATCGTCGTCGTCGTACGTGTCTGCGACATGGATACCGGATCGCAAACGCGAAGACAGAGAAGGTATGCGCGAGCAGGAGCGATTAATTTGCTTGAAAACTTTCATAATCAGACTGTGAACCAAGTTGCGATAGGGCGTGACGTCTTTTAATATAATTTATGTTCGCTCGCCAGCATAATGATGAAGTAACGAGAGAAAAATGAGAAAAATAGCTATTTGTTGGAGATCTGTATTTGTCGAAGAATATATATCAAGAATATTATTTAGAAAAATCTTTAAATGATATGAATGAATAAACAAATGGATACGAGCGTACAATAATGGATAAGAAAAAAAAAGGAAAAAACAAACAGTAGAAGTTCTTTACGTTTACAATTAATATGGAATTAATATGGAATGCATATATTGCATTTAATAGATATTAAATTAAAAAAGTTTAATATTATAAATAAAAATTTTTAATAATATTTTGAAGAGAAATGAATTTTATTGACATTTTTTAGTTATTGTTTGATTATTATTTTTAATAAACTATTTTATTTATTCTTTGTATGAATACATAAAAATGTATAATTTATTCAACTACAAACATATTCTCAAAATATAATATGGAGAGAACCGCATAAGAAAGTTAAATCAAGTTTAGTAATAGTAAATTGATAAGTTGCTAAGTTGGTAAGTTGCTAAGGATACGTCTCGCTGTTTATTTCACCGGAAATGGAAACACAAAACCGACATAATCCACTTGATGCAAAATTCCAAGTATCCTCGGAATGTCGTAACACAGTTTGCAGTCTCTCTCTCTCTCTCTCTCTCTCTCTCTCTCTCTCTCTCCCTCGCGATGTACCTTGAAGCGGTTTGTTCGACTTTGTATTCTGACTTCGTTTCGACACGGCGAGCTTAACGCCACGCCAAAATGAATATCAGACAATTTTCCCATAATTTCTGTAATGCCATATTGAATACTCCGGGGATGTAATATAGTTTACGATGCCTTTCGTAACTATCGCGCTTTGGTACAGCGCGAGCGGTTGGTTCGTTTGTGACTCGACGTTTGTTGCGCGCTCGTTCTCACTTGCGCAACCGTGTTTCCATAAAGGCTTTCGCTTTGCGAGACGGGATCGTGAGAAAAGGGCCTGCGGTCGTGTCGGCCTCGAGTCGCTCTCTAGAGTAAGAGGTGGAAACGCCCAGAATTGTATTTACCGACTGCATATATATATGTATACGTACATGGTATATCTGCGGAAGATCGTAAGACTGGCCATGCACCGAGTTAAGATTCTGCAGGCTGTGTCGAGCATTCTCGATGTTACAAACACTATCCCTATATTCCTTATTATTAAGATTTTTAGAGAGGACATCAGGGTGACGGGTCGAAAAATAGAATTGACTTTGGCGTGCAATTATATTGTTATTAAATTATATGGGACATTTAACCTAATATACAAATTTAAAGTTTTAAAATTATTTAAAATTAAAAGTTAAAAATTAAAAATTTAGAACAAAAATTTTTTTCTGCTTGTTGTGTATTTATTGTGTATTATATGGTCTTAATAAATTATTTATTATTGTTTATGAATTTAAAGTTTACATTTTATACTATTAAAAAATAAGTTAAAACAACTAATTTATCGCGAAGATAATGAAAAAAACCCTCCATTTTTTACGACAAAATCTCCATTTACAAGAATATGAAATAAATAATTTTGGTGTCATTTTTATCTTAAATGATGTCGCCATCGTTTGATTGTAGCTTTTTTAAAATAATAATTTTTGACAAAATGGTGATCATCTAAAGTTGAAGGTATTACGATTTTTATGAAAAATCGTTTTCAGTGTTTTATACCTTCACGAGATATAAATTAACATTTATGTTTAACTAAATTAACATTTCTTAATTAATTTTTTTACATATATAATAAAATGTACACTTTAAATTCGTGTTTTAGGATTAAATGCTCCTCGAAATGCTCCATACAATTTATTAATAATTTTCTTATTAACAGTTTCTGTTAATTTTTATAATATAATTCCGTGTAAAGTTTATTAGTTTTATTACTTTTTGCACATTATTTGCTAAAATCTTGAAAGTCGTCAACTTGTCATCGAACAGTCGACCTGAAAGTGCAGTCAGCCGATGTACCATGCCGTTGAAAATAATGCATTCCATTACGTTATGTGAACAAAGAACCATACTCAGAGATAACCACCGTAACGTTACTCGAACGACATGCCAAGTAGCTCACATTTTTCCTCGAGCCGCGACCTTTTTTCGCGGTCGTCGAGCATTACGTTGCATGTACAAGCTGGATATCCGACTATAACTCAGCTGTAACGGCGAATTATTCAACCCTGGATACGTAAACATACGTTAGGCTACTCAAAGATTCTAATATTTAACGGAATCGAGAATGTTTCATGTATTTATCTTGGAGCATCAAATGAAAATTTAACGTCTATGAAACTGGCCTCCCATTAAAAAAAAAATCAATTTTTGGTAAATATTTTGGCGTGAAATATTTTGGTTCCTACTGGGATCGAACTGGCATAATAGATCAATGTGCTGTCTGCCATGCCACGCTCGCGCTCTATACCTTTTTATCATTATAATCCGTAAACTTGAGGTGCCTTCTATTCAGAGACGATATTTGAAAATAACAGTATAGCAATTTTTTATCATTTGTTATCAATTAATTAAAGCATATAGAGAAATCGAACTATCAAATAATTCTTTTAATTTTTGTTATTTACTTGAAGTACTTATATATATATATATATATATACAGTGATGGGAGAAAGTTCGGCAACGGTCAAATATCTTGGAAAATAATGCTTATGGAAAAAAATGTT
>NW_017298491.1:182066-182303 GCF_001594075.2 Trachymyrmex cornetzi
CACACACACACGCACACACACGCACAGCAGAGAGGGTTTGGAGTCGTAAAATACCGGGGGACTGACGAACCTCCAGGTCCTTATCTTTGACTGTATTCGCACGCGCACGCGCGCGCGCACACACACACACACACACAAATGCGCGCGCACAAGACTCACTTTGATCAAGCATCTCGAAGAGGTGGATATCCGACCGTGCCACCTCCACGCAGTATACCTTAGATAACGCGCCGGCGA
>NW_017298491.1:183907-186577 GCF_001594075.2 Trachymyrmex cornetzi
CAAGGATTTTTCAAGGTCAGTACCATACTTCCCCCGTGTAACCCTAAACTTTTCATACGAAACATTTTTCTCTATCCCTACTAGTTTTCGAGATATTTGACTGGATCACTTCAGATGGTCCACCCTGTATATATACCTACATGCTTTTTTACAAAACATACATTCATTAGGTTTATTAATTTTATAAAGAGTTGTTTTGTACATAAATGTTTTATCACTAGTTCTGAATTTATGTATCATAACATGATAGTGCTTTCTCTTTTTATCATAGCTTCAGGGGCATGTTCGGATTCCTACCTGGGTGTCATATCATCCTTGTTGTTTAACAAATGTTAAACAAGAATGACACGACACCCGAGGAGTACCCAGATGGGAATCGTAACACGCCACCGTAGTCTGATGAATCAAATCTTTCATCTTTAATTTTATAAAAGATAATTATGAAACAAATATGAAAATGGTAACATAAAACGGATCGTCATTGAAATAATTAAATAATACAAAGTTATCAAAAACAATATTTAAAAATATTAATTACGAATTTACCACATCAGAGACAGGCATATATATTCTTCTTTTTTGTTATTATCTTTTTGTGTATGTGTGTTTAGGACAATATTGTCTTAAAACTTCAATTGGTGTATCCATATTATATTGAAAAATTATATACTGTAATTTGAACACGTTCACTTATTCCCCTAAAACCGTAAAGAAATATAATTTTTTACTATCTTCATAAATTTTTTATTGAGGAAATCGTACCACGGAAGATAGCTGTTAACGTAATTATTTTACCCCATTAAGGCCCGGTTGCACCAACGTTATACTTTGACTTTGCGAAATTTAAAACTCTCTCTTTTCAAAACCGAAAAGAGACAGGGACAAGGAGAGTTTTAAGCCTCGCTTAAAATTCAAATAACGTTGGTGCAACCGGGCCTTAACGACTTAAAACACTTTTTGCAAAACAAGAGGAGAATACACTGTTTTAACAACGTCTAAAACAACTGCCGATAATATAATATTAACAAGTTAGATATAGAATTATTAAGAATGCATGTACTGGTTTTAGTGAATATCGAATTTACACTTTGAAAAGAATAAGCAGGGCCGTGCAAAGGGGGGGGGGGGGGGTTTACAGCATGCATCGCATCAGGGCCCCCAGTGCTAAGGGGCCCCGAAATTTTAAACATCAAACATAATGCAAGGGAAATAACGATTTCACTCAAAATAAAATATTCTGCCTTTTAGCGATTTCGTGTTAATGTCAGAGGGTTTATATACGATCTCAGGAAGATACTCTACTAAGTAAAGGAATTTCGTATAACCATAAAGTGCTACATTTAAGATTATAATTCTCTTATTGCTAGAAGAATGTCTTGCATGTACTGACGGAGTTATGGTAGCACGTAAATGACAAACATCTTCTAACAAATAAGTGTGCCGCTAGTATCTTGTATATCTTTTTATTTTAAAAGGTTATTCGAGTTATAATAGAATTTTCTATAAAGGAATTTCTTTTTAATCATAGCTTATGTCTCTTTATTTTGATACATGAATACGTGTTACAGATACACGCGCCTGATTCATGTAAGATTTTTTGCTTAGAGAAAATGCTAATTGTAAGAGAAATTTCTCGCTTATCGGCAGAATATTTTTTTAGAGTGTGCTATCAAAAACTATATATTTCGATGTATTCGATTTCTGACAGGTTGAAATCGTGTTATTTCTATCGTGTCTCGCGCTGCGCACCCACTTGGCGCGAGACACTACCGTGTCTCTTGATTGCTATCGCTATTCCTTCGCATCATGTCTTTGGCTTTACATAAATTATCTATGATTTCTATTTAAATTAATCTCTATCCAATTTAATTCGCACATGCAGATGATATTCATTTATATTTCATTTACACTTCACACAAAGAAGTAATAGTTTAAATTTAATAAAATCTTTATATCTCAAATTTAATGTAAAATTATATATCGATGATGCAATTGTTTATTTAACCAAGCGGCTTTTATGTATTTTTTTATGATAATGATACATAACTTTAAGTAACTCGTGGGTTGCATCCAGCCCGCGAGACTTTCCAATTCGCGATATCCGAACCAGATCGATGGAAAAAATGAAAAACAAACTGAGTTATTAAGGGGATCCTAAAGCCGTTTGTATTACCGACTAAATCATATATTTTTTTGTATAATAAATACTTTTTTTCTTTTTCATAGATTCGAAAATCCTTTCCAGGATTAAGGTATACGTATTAATACGTATTTGTGAGGTGGAGTTGATGCTGAGAACGATCAAAAATTTCGAAATTAATATATTTTTTACCATTTCTTAGAGTAACATGACGTTTCCAGCTGTCAACTCGTGACAACAGTTGTTTGATACGAAAGTTTTGCAACTTGTACTTACGAAATAGTAATCCACAAACACGTAGTTTGCATGAACAAATAACATCGAGTTCTTCGAATTAGACTTAGACGTTTTATCGCGACGAATTTGTTATACGATGATTGACACGAACGTGCGATTGCGTGAGATATTGGTGTGGTAAGGTAAATGTCCCTATTTGTGACCATGTAAGATAGGGGTATGTGAAGTTAGCACCCCAACTATAGTACTCAGGAGTTCTGAATAGAGTTCCCGTTTCTTTTTGACGAGACAAA
>NW_017298491.1:187971-190267 GCF_001594075.2 Trachymyrmex cornetzi
ATTATATAGAACTCTTTGTCTCGTCAAAAAGAAACGGGAACTCTATTCAGAACTCCTGAGTACTATAGTTGGGGTGCTAACTTCACATACCCGTAAGATAGTCACATGAGTTAATAAGAATAAAAAATACTAAAAAATAATTAAAATATCAGGAATCAATTTTACCGAACTCAAGATTAATCATTTTTGTATCGAAAAACATGTTTTTCTGAAGTTCTAAGCATGATCTAATAAAAATAAAAAAAGAAATAGCGGACTATGTAAATGTACGCATTTGTGACCGTTAGAATTTAATCTGGCCCTATTAGTGACACCACCATCTGTCCCGGTTAGTGACTGGTGCATCAGATTAAATGTATCATTTATGACCGGAGGATTAATTTTCTTGACGTCAATTGATGTCACGTTGACGATCATTTCTCGTTCAAATGTCGATAAAAATATACTCACTCGATGCGTTTTGGCGTAAAAATAAAGATTTGACAGAAAAAAAGCGTCGCGTTATCATGTGAACAGAGATATTTCATATATCTTTAATCAAACTTAATATCTATTTAGAAAATCTGTCACTGCCACAAAATATACGATGCGCTGCAGTCGTACTTTCGTGCTCTATGGCCACAAGTTACTCGCTGTAGTACAGGGCACGAAATTTGAACTCAATAGCACACATTAAATATGATAAGCTTTCTTAATTTGGTCAAAGAAATTACTCAATACTTAAGTTGTAAACAAATAATTTAAAGCTGTGGTCATAAATAGGTACAGAAACACGATGTCCCACTTAGTGACATAATCAAAAGTTAATAAAATTTTCCCTCGAGCATACGTCGAATATTTTCGGTTTATTCGTACAAATGCAACTCACACTTGTCCATAAACATATAGAGATGAGTATTAATTGTTTTCTTTTCAAAAAGAGGAGCGATATTTAATGTTGTGACTAATTTTCTTGAGACGGTCACAAATGGAAACATGCGTGTTTTGTTGTACCTATTTGTCACACATTCATCTATATCTTCAAAATTACTAATCTTTTTTAGAATCCACGCATAGCACAATATTTATTAAGTATTCACTGATATTTTTACGAAAAAACTATATTCTTCAACGTTTTATCCCGGACGACATAACAAAAATTGACTGTTCCGTGACAAACGCCGTCTACTAACATGTGCTCAATCTGCCACTGATGGAGACACGAACACCTTATTTCACATTTTCATGAATATTTGTTAGTCAAATATCACTGAAACCATATATCAAACCATGGCTAACTAATCGTTAAACGTGATAAATACCTTTTGCGAAGATAAATTACTTAAAACTTCTGATTAATTTAATAAAAGTCCACGAGTGATCACAAATAGGGTCATGGTCGAAAAATAGTGACATTTACCTTATGTGGAAGGGTGCTGAATAAAGGGGATTCCACAAATTAAATTAGATTGCTCTTTATTGTACACTATATACAGGAGTACTTTTCGGTACTAATGGTAAGTTTTTATGGTACCTTGCGGCGCGTGTGCGTGTGTCAGTGTGTACTGTCAAACACTATTCCTCGGAGCCATCGGAGTCCGTCCTGAAGAGCTGTAGGGATAACCGAGGGTTTACCCTTCTTCTCTTTCGTCGCCCTGGTGTCCTCGGCTTTGCTGGTGTTGGCGGCAACGGGCTGATTGACGGTCCTACTGCGACGTCGTTGAGCTCCTCCGGCAGCGGCAGCGGTAGCGATGGCAGCGGAGGCCACCAGGAATCCGTCTGCGTCTCAGTGGTAGCGGATGGCCGTCGTCGAGGATCCCTGACGGGGGTAACCTTCCGCTGGAGCTCCACAGGCTCGAGCTTCCACGGGAAGAATGCGACTCCCGGATCGAGAGGCCTCTCCTGGGGAAGTTCCCCAGATGTGCGAGGAGGACCGGAGCGGTCTCGTCGGCGTTTCCGTGGCAGGGTGGATGTTAACGTCTGCCAGGAATCACTTATACAGAGGCCCAGAAGGGGCTCGCTCTGTGTTCGAAGGCCCGACGTCGAGCTCGCTTCGAGGGTATACGGAGGCCCGTATAAGAGCTCGCTCCGCATAAACGGGGAGGCCAAGCGGGGATTTTGGGATTTACTCGAGCGCGTCAGAATAACATAAAGGGGGAAAGCTTGCACCCTAATAAGTACCCCCACCACATATTAAACCTCTATATAGAGCCGGGGTTCCAGGGGAGCCCGTCAAATTAGTATCTAACTCGAGCGCGTCAGATTAAGGTATGGTGTGTTAATTACATGTAGAAAAGTGTACATTTCAATAATCTGA
>NW_017298491.1:190938-194163 GCF_001594075.2 Trachymyrmex cornetzi
TTCGCGCCCGGCGGGTCGATTGTGGCGATTAAGTCGCCACATGACCCCCCTGATTGTTTTAGACCCCCTCAAAGCGGACTGGTGGACATGATATTCGTCCGCTTCTCGTCTTTTGTTCCGTTGGTTGCTCTGGGGTTTACGTTGTCTCGTTCTTCTCCAGTTCTTCTTGCTGCAGAGTGTATACTTGCTTCAGCCTATCTAACGATACGTTGACGGATCGCCCATTGATTCGTATCTTGAATGTTTTTTCGCCTCTGCTGAGAACTTGGTAAGGTCCGTCGTATGGGGGTTGCAAGGATCGCTTTGGATCGTCGTATCTCAAGAAAACTTGTTGTGTTGTAGCCAAGTCTTTATATATAAAGGTAGCTTTTTCCCCATGTCTTTTAAGTTTCGGCTGCAGCTCCTTCATTGTGCTTCTCAGACGTTTTGTAAAATCGTCTAAATTGTTGGTTTCGTTGTTGGTTTCGTCAAGGAATTGTCCGAGTAATCGGATTGATTCCCCATATACCATTTTAGCTGGTGTGGCCTGCAAATCTTCCTTCCATGCGGCTCTGATGCCCATCATACTACTGGTAGTATTTCTGCCCATTTTTCTGTTTGATGGCTTTTAATGGCCGTTTTTAATTGTCGATGGAATCTTTCTATCATCCCATTTGCTGCTGGATGATATGCTGTGGTGCGAAGATGTGCTGATCCTGTCACTTTTGCCAATTTATTGAATAACTCGGATTCAAATTGTCGTCCTTGGTCGGTAGTGATCCGCGCTGGCGTTCCAAATCTTGCTATCCAGTGTGTGAATAGTTCTCTTGTTACCGCCGTGATGTCCAAGAGTGGTATTGCTTCTGGCCACCTTAAAAATCGATCGATTATTGTAAGGCGATATTTGTATCCCAGAGAGGTTGGCATAGGTCCCACAATGTCCACGTGAATGTGTTGGAATCGTCCCGTTGGTCCTAGGAAATTGCCCGTTGGTGTAACCGTGTGTTTGAATACTTTGGCTTTCTGGCACTGCTGACAGGCTTGTGCCCACACTTGACAGTCGCGTTGTATGCTTGGCCACACGTATTTCTGCTTTATTAGTTTTGTGGTGGCTTTTATTCCTGGATGTGATAAACCATGCAGGGCTTGAAAAACCTGCTGTCTAAATGGTTTTGTCACGTAAGGGCATGTGACTGCTGTCGATGTATCGCAATATAATGTCATCGTTGAGCCAGGTATCTTGATTTCCTTTATTTTGAGGGATGACTGGATGCTGCCCTCTAAGATTTGTTTTAATTCAGCGTCCGTTCGTTGCGATTTTGCCAGCTCTTCGAAGTCCGGTGCCTTATGTATCGCTTCCACCCGAGATAACGTATCTGCGACAATTATAATAATATTGTCCTTTCCGGCCATATATCGGATCTCTGTAGAAAATTGTCCGATAAAGTCTAAGTGTCGAGCTTGTCTTGGAGAGCTGCGTAATACATCTTGCTGGAAGGCATATATTAATGGTTTGTGGTCCGTGTAGATTACGAATTTCCGCCCTTCCAATAAATGTCGGAAATGCTTGACCGCTGTGTAAATTGCCAAGAGCTCTCGGTCGTAAGGGCTGTATTTTGTTTGCGCCCTATTTAGTTTCTTGCTCATGAATGCCAGCGGTTGCCATTCCCCATTTCTTTCTTGCTGTACCACGGCTCCGAGTGCGGTGTCGGAGGCGTCGGTGGTTAGCGTGATTGTGGCTTTAGTCTTCGGGTGTGCCAAGAGTGTGGCCTTTGCAAGACTGTTTTTGCAATTTTGAAAAGCTTCTTCCAATTGTGGCGTCCATTCTACGGGAGTTTTTCCTTTCATTTTCGGTCCACGTAGAATATCATGTAACACCGCTTGGCCCTTTGCTGCTCCAGGTACAAATCTTCTATAAAAGTTTATTGTGCCCAGAAATTGCTTTAATTGTTTAATGGTTTCAGGCTTTTTGAAATCTTGTATGGCTTGTACTTTTTCGGGCAATGGACGGGTCCCTTCTGTTGACACCAAGTATCCCAGGAATTTTACTTGCGGCTTTCCGAAAATACATTTGGCCGGATTTATTTGTGTGCTGTATGCATTAAGTCGGGTAAATACTTCCTCTAGATGTCTCATGTGTTCTTCCTCCGTGCTGGAAGTGATCAGGATATCGTCGATGTATGCATAGCAAAAATCCAAGCCATGCAGAACCTCGTTCATGAACCTTTGAAAGGTTTGCGCCGAGTTTCGAAGACCGAACGGCATGTATCGGAACTCAAAAAGTCCAAATGGTGTGGTAATTGCCGTTTTAGGGATGTCTTCCGGATGTACCGGAATTTGGTTATACGCTCGAACCAAATCCAGAGTGGAGAAAATGGTTTTTCCATTTAGAGAGTGCGTAAAATCCTCAATGTGCGGTATAGGGTACTGGTCGGGCACTGTCCTAGCATTGAATTTTCTGTAATTTCCGCAGGGTCTCCAGGTGCTTTCCTTTTTGGGAGCCATGTGTAAAGGTGCGACCCATGAGCTTTTGAAGGGCTGTATAATTCCTTCTTCTAGAAGGAGATTAAATTCCGCCTTTGCTGCCTTTAATTTGTCTGGCGCTAGTCTGCGCGGTCTGCATGCCTCCGGTGGGCCGGTTGTGGTCTTGATGTAATGCACCGTTGAATGCGGCCGTTGTTGCTGGTGTCTCTCTGAGGTTTGCGTAATCTTGGGGAAACGTGTCAACAATTGATGATAAGGCTTCCTATCATGGATTTTATTGACGGGAGTCCTCGTCTGTTTGCGGTCCCATTGGCTTTAAGTCCTGTTTTTGCATCTACCAGTTGACCTTGCCTCATATCCGGCAGGAGATGAAAATAAACAAGGAAATCGGCTCCGATTATAGGGGTAGTCACGTCGGCTACCGTAAAACGCCACGGAAAAGCACGGCGTAATCCTAAGTTAGGTTGTAAGGCGAGGTATCCATACGTTGGTATGACAGATCCATTTGCGGCGAAAAGTATGCTTGAATTGAGCGGCCGTCGCCCTTGAACTAGTGTTCGTGGATAAACACTGACGTCGGAACCGGTGTCTATGAGGTATCGCGTTTTAGTTATACGATCCGTGATGAATAAGCGGCGGGGTTGCGAGACTGACAAGGGACCATCTCGGTTTGTACAACAAGTTATTGAAAATGCTTGATATCAGCGAAAGTTGATAACATAAGATGCAAATAAGGAAAATGGCGGGACCGGATATGCCGTG
>NW_017298491.1:194911-196341 GCF_001594075.2 Trachymyrmex cornetzi
CATTTTCCTTATTTGCATCTTATGTTATCAACTTTCGCTGATATCAAGCATTTTCAATAACTTGTTGTACAAACCGAGATGGTCCCTTGTGAGCCGTTTGCCGCTACCAACGGGCGCCCAGTTAGTTTTCCGCTTCCTTTTTGAAGGTGCACGGTTGTGTGCACTTCTTAGCTTTTTTCTTGAAGCGTCGGTGGTAGAAACACATGCCCCCATCTCCTTGCTTTTTTCTATAACGACTTTGAGAGCGATCCCGCCTTTTTTCTTTCGCGGGTACTCGTGAGAGCCGACCTTTTAAACTGGCCACTTGCTTAGTCAGTTCCTCAATTTGCTGCTCCATGACGTCGGTTGTATACTGGCGACAGTTGCTGCTCTGCCGGAGAACTCGTGAATTTTGTCTGCCTGTTCTGCTACTTCATCTAGGTTATCCGCGAATCTGGTGGCCAAGATAGCTTGTAGCTGTGACGGTAATCTGCCCATCCACAGTGTTCTCAGCAGTTGCTCCGCGATGGTCGAGCTGGCTAGGGCTTGCAAGTGACGCAGGAATTGCGATGGTCTGCGATCGCCTATTTCCTCGTGCTCGAGTAGTTAGCGTATCTGTTGCTCCTGTGAAATCGATAGCCGTTGTATGAGAGCTTTCTTAATGTTTTCGTACTTGTCGTACTCCGGGGGCTTGGTGATCAGGTCCTTGATTTCTTTTGCATGCTTCGTTTCTATGTGCGATAAGACTTAAACATATTTAGTAGCATCGGCCGTAATGTTGCTCAAGGTGAATTGTCCCTCTAGTTGTGCGAACCATAGCTCGGGTTCGTCTGCCCAGAAAGGAAGTATTTTCACCGCCACGCGATGAATTTGCGCGCTCGCCTCGGCTTGCGGAGGGTTTTGTGTGTCGGGCATAGTGTACAGAGAGCTAATCACGTCGGGGTCACCACTTTTGTGGAAGGGTGCCGCTGAATAAAGGGGATTCCACAAATTAAATTAGATTGCTCTTTATTGTACACTATATACAGGAGTACCTTTCGGTACTAATGGTAAGTTTTTATGGTGCCTTGCGGCGCGTGTGCGTGTGTCAGTGTGTACTGTCAAACACTATTCCTCGGAGCCATCGGAGTCCGTCCCGAAGAGCTGTAGGGATAACCGAGGGTTTACCCTTTTCCTCTTTCGTCGCCCTGGTGTCCTCGGCTTTGCTGGTGTTGGCGGCAACGGGCTAATTGACGGTCCTACTGCGACGTCGTTGAGCTCCTCCGGCAGCGGCAGCGGTAGCGATGGCAGCGGAGGCCACCAGGAATCCGTCTGCGTCTCAGTGGTAGCGGATGGCCGTCGTCGAGGATCCCTGACGGGGATAACCTTCCGCTGGAGCTCCTCAGGCTCGAGCTTCCACGGGAAGAATGCGACTCCCGGATCGAGAGGCCTCTCCTGGGGAAGTTCCCCAG
>NW_017298491.1:196607-197849 GCF_001594075.2 Trachymyrmex cornetzi
TTTTAGCATCTAATCTTCACAATCCAATAGGTCCCCACGACGCTCGAGTAAATCCACATTTAGCCTCTCGGCCTCCCCGTCTAGCAGTGCAAAGGCCCGAGGTAGAGCTTTGCGGGTATACGGAGGCCCGTGTTAGAGCTCGCTCCGTAGTGCAAAGGCCCGAGAGGAAGAGCTCGCTTTGCGTGAAGGCCCGAGGGGCTCACTTCACTGGGTACACCAAAAAGAATGATCTAGCAAGAGTCAGAGGCCCGTGGCAGAGCTCACTCTGAATCTTGTCGGAAGATATCGATCGCTCTGCGGGGGGTCTTATTAATACGGATGCTGGATCGATCTTGAGTACGGGCGGGCGCTCGACCGCGCGGCTCTCACGCGGCGGCGGTCGTAGGCGCCGGGCGTCAGTGCTGGCGCGCGTCACTCGCGCGTCCGGCCAGCGGCCGGGCACCTCAGGAGTGCCGCTATTATATTCGCGCCCGGCGGGTCGATTGTGGCGATTATGTCGCCACACCTTAGTATATAAAGACATGTCGATGCGCTGGAAAAACAGCGACCTCTAGTGGCTTCGTCGAAGTTCGGGCTTCACTTTAGAATCCCCTTAACGCGTAGCACCGAATTATGTTGATATATAACGTTTTATATGAATACACAGAATTATATGTATACACACACACACACACACACACGCACGCACGCAATATTATTTATATAACATACATATGCAGGGAAAATAATGATAAATCTTTCGCACAGGGGCATGGACTAAACTGAGAAGAAAAATTCTGTACCATTTTGCAATTTTCGCAATAGTTAACAAGATATTAGGGTAAACTCGGGTATGATGGCCATAGTTTTTTAAAATGCAAAAAACATATACATTTATTCTTGTTACTTTTTAACAATATTTGAGATATTATTTTCACTGAAGCTTAAAGTAACAAATACTATCGAAATTAAAGAGAAAATACTTAACACAACTTTAATTTTATCAAAACATTACAAAGTATGCATTGGCCATCTTATCTGATTTTTAGGGAAAAGATGGCCACGATATTAAGAAAGACAGCTATAGTATTTATAAATAAATAGTAAAAATAAAAGTATTAATTATAGGTCACATTGCAATTTACGTACCTTTATTCTGTATGTAATGTTGATTATGGCAGCTTAACTGTAATTCAGTGGTCGCAAGGATTTGCACATTTCGGGCCGATTCCGGCGCGCGACTCCCACCACCACACGGCCGAG
>NW_017298491.1:198316-215706 GCF_001594075.2 Trachymyrmex cornetzi
AATAGTACCTCACGGGTAATGTGGAAAGCTATTGTCGAAATGTACGTTATCATAATTATGTAATGTATTAGAAAACTACGTTAAGATATAAGTATATCATTAAAGAATAATGAATAAATTAACAATAGAAAATTTTATGTTAATAGATTATTTAATATAAATATAAATTATTTAATATAAATTATTAAATAATATAATATATTATAGGACCGTACATATTTATTAGGTGTACAACTTTGCTTCTGCCGTTTTTCTATAGATGACTTTAGCGATAAGTGGTGCTCGAAATAAATAGATCACAGACGTCATACAATAAACTTGGGTATCTATCAATATAACCCCATAGAAACATTAGTCGATTTGTGTCTGCATCATAAAGTTATTCTCGATTAAAAATGTCAGTTTACGAGCCAAATTCTCGTCATTTGCGGGAGGTTTTAATTTTCTGCTTCAATATGAAGAAATCTGCGACTGAGGCTCATCAAATGCTCTCAAATACTTATGGTGAGGCCTATTAGTGAAAGAACGTGTCGTGAGTGGTTTCAACGCTTCAAGAACGGTGATTTTGACGTCGAAGACCAGCATAGCGGTGGAAGAAGAAGGTTTTCGAAGATGCAGAATTGGAGGCATTACTTGATCAAAACTCGCGTCAAAATCAAGAAGAATTGGCACGATCATTGGGAGTGACTCAACAAGCCATTTCAAAACGCCTCAAAGCCATGGGAATGATTCAGAATCAAGAAAATTGGGTGCCGTACGAGTTGAAGCCGAGAGATGTTGAACAGCGTCTGTTTGCTTGTGAACAGCTGCTTGAAAGGCAAGGACGGAAGGGATTTCTGCATCGCATTGTGACTGGAGACGAAAAATGGGTTTATTACGATAACCCCAAGCGCAGAAAATCATGAGGAGTTCCCGGCCATGCTTCCACGTCGACGGCCAAACCGAATATTCACGGCTCCAAGATCATGCTCCGTATTTGATGGGACCAGCTCGGCATAGTGTATTAGAAGCTGTTTCGATCAATGGCACACGGCCTGACTGACCAGCACTTCCGGTCTTATGAAAAAGTAAATAATTGGATCGATTCGTGGATCGCCTCAAAAGATGACCAGTTTTTTCGACGCGGGATTCGTACGCTGCCCGAAAGATGGGAGAAAGTAGTGGCCAGCGATGGACAATACTTTGAATCATAAATGTGTAACGAGTTTTTTACAATAAAGCCTCGAATTTCGGAAAAAAAACGGCGGAAGCAAAGTCCCTAGTAGCACAGAACATTGGCTATACATTGGCTAAGATTGGCTAAATATTGGTTATATTGGGGATACATTGGCCAAGATTTCCCAATGTAATGCCAATATTGGTTATATAACAAATGTCAATGTATAACCGATATTGCATATCAATCATTATCCAATATTGGCTCTACATTGGCCAATATTTCCCAATGCAATGCCAATATTGGCTATATAATAGATGCCAATATATAGCCAATATTGCATATCAGTCGTTACACAATATTAGCTATTTGGGATTTTAGGTCTTTTTTTATTGTTAATTGACTAAATATAATTTCTTAGAGTAGCGTGTATCCTCGAGAAGGAAGTCGGTAATTATATGCGGAAGGCCCGGCGATAGTTCGGAAAGGATTAAGTATAAGAATATCGAACGGCACAATTATGATAGACTCTTTGTTTAATTTAACTCAGACTATTCGTCTACACGTCCGATCTCTCCGAAGTTTCACAGCAGAGTTCCTTGTTCTCTCGCGCCGGAGTCTCGCATGACCCCCTGACTTATTTTTCTCGAATCTTCTAGAAGTCTTTTATTTCTATTGTTCTACATGTTTTTTGTTTATTCTCTTGTCTTTCCGACGCTGTTATTGTTTCTGATTTTAACGTTATTTTTAAATGATTTATAATCTAACTGTTTTCCTGAATTTTCGCTATCTGATACAATTTAATATATCACGGCTAATCGCTTACTCGACAGAGGCATTTAAATGCCTCAGCTGATTCGCTTCGCCTGTGCGTTTGTGTGCACAGTCAATATTGTTCTCGGCGTGCCTTACTTTCAATGCTACGCCTTTAAATTACTTGTCGTGGCGATATTTGACGCCACAGCTATATAATAAATGTCATTGTACAGCCAATATTGCATATCAATCATTATCCAATATTGGCTCTACATTGGCGATACATTGGCTAATATTTCCCAATGCAATGCCAATATTGGCTATATAATAGATGCCAATGTATAGCCAATATTACATATCAGTCGTTACACAATATTGGCTATATAATAGATGCCAATGTATAGCCAATATTACATATCAGTCGTTACACAATATTGGCTATATAATAAATGCCAATGTGTAGCCAATATTGCATGTCAATCATTACCTAATATTGTCTTTATTTGTTATTTATTTATTATTTATTGATTTATTTGTCTTTATTATTGGATATGTATTGCGGATAGATTGTTTGTATCACATATGTACAATTAAGTAACACATTTATTATTCGATGAAATGGTGCAGCACATAACGCAGAAGACTCATAGTCCAAAAGTCCCAGATTCGAATCCCGTAGGTAAGTGAATTTTCACTCAATTATTTCTATTATTGATTATACATTATTTCAGGAATATTACCGAATATTGAAAAACCATGTATAGCCAATGTAAAACATTGGGTAAGAATTGAATCCCCAATATTGGCTAAATATGACTAGGCATCTACTTTACAATATTGGAGATTAAATTTTTACCCAATATTAGCGAAATATTGGAAAAACATTGTATAGCCAATGTAAAATATTGAGTAAAAATTGAATCCCCAATATTGGCCCAATATTGTTGTAATATTGGTCCAATATTGTTGAACCAATATTGGCTAGATATGACTAAGCGTCTACTTTACAATATTGGACCAATATTAGTTATCCAATGTTTTAATATTCGCTGTATATTCGTTTCCCAATATTGCGCCAATAATTTGTGTTAGGGGTTGTACACCTAATAATATAATATAAATTATTAAATAAATAATATAATTATATAAATTATTTAATAAAAAACATTTCAATAATAATTTGACGGAAGGCACGCTCCCAGTATATTTCTGGTATAGGAGCGGCCCTGAGTCAAAACGTCACGTGACCGCCCGGCGGCTCGGCTGTGCGGTGGGGGGGGGCGCGCGCCGAAATCGGCCCGAAATGTGTAAATCCTTGCGACCACTGCTGTAATGTATTAGACATTGTAACAGTTTTTAGCAGATACGTGAAAAATTTTGTAGGTAGTCGAAAGAAAAAATATCAGATAATATTTATAATATTGTTATTTTGAACAGTGTACTCATATGAACTACTGTAAATATTGATTATCTTTAAGAATGACTATAAAAATGCACTACTTATCAATTATTGGAGAAATTATGGCCTACGGCCATCTTTTCCGTATGGTCATAATACCCTAGTTTACCCTAATTGTAACATATTGCCGAAAATTGATCTTTAATAATATTTTACTCAAATACTATCAACTTTACAGAAAAACTGCAACAGACAAAAATTGTTTATTTTCTTTAGAGCTCTAATAATTTTTTAATAATTTTTTCAAAATTTTTTAATATCATATTTTCTTATATTGATAAAAGTGAGAAAATGCAGTACTAAAAAGTTAATAAAAAATTCTGAAAAAATTCATAGAGTTCTATGAGAAGAAAATAAATAATTTTGGTCTCCTGCAGTTTTTCTGTAAAGTTGATAGTATTTGACTAAAAAATTATTGAAAACCAATTTTCGGCAATATTTAGCAACTCCAATAATATCTTGTTAACCATTGTGAAAATTACAAAATGATAAAGGACTGTTCTTCTCAGTTTAATCCATTCTGCCCTTGTGCGAAAGATTTATCATTATTTTCCAAACACCCTGTATATATAATGATATATAATAAAATAAATAAATATAATTTTACTTATTCTATTTTCTTATATTTTCTAAATTCTTCGAAGCTTTTTTAATACGAATTTTATGAAAAGCTAGGTCCCCATATTTACTTTTACAGTAGGGCCCCAAAAACTCTTTGCATGGCCCTGATAGTAAGTACTGCTTGAAATCTTTGTGGAAGTCAGTTATAATTTTTTAGTGTATTTTACTGCTAAATTCATGTACTTTATTGTTATTAATACTTGATAATTTGGAACGTTTATTCTACATATATGAACGTTCCTTTATTTTTTCTAATATTTACGTAAATAAAACATTAAATAAAACATTAAATTGAAAACATGATGCAGTGAAAAACGATTAAAATCTTTCAACGATTTCAGACTAGTGTTGTCCATGAGACCGAGCATCGTGCGCTACGACAAAACAGCAATGAAGTGAGGAGCAGGAACAGTATAATGGGCGTGAATACCGAGACATTTCATTTCAAAAAACACCGACCTTGGACAGCTCTGACTTAAAACTATCAGGGCCCCTATTCTGTAACTGTCTTTACACGCCTACCGACAGTTGTTGGTGTCGTGGCGCAGCTTTTTCACATATTTCATATAAAATATCTGCGCAACGACACCGACAACTGTCGATAGGCGTGTAAAGACTGTTACAGAATAGTGCTCCTGGAACTCTGGAATCGAAAATCTATACAGAACTCTAAAAAAATTTCTTTTAAATGCTAGCTTCATAGAGCCCCCTCCCCCTCCAATGAAAATTTGTGCTTTTCCTCGAATTAATTCTGTATTCCACTAATTTATAATCGGTTTCGCTTCAAAATTTCCTTAACTGGTATTTGCGGATCCAATATTATAAATTAATGTATCTTTGCTTAAGGTGGTTCTTTAGTAAAGTGCCGAAAATTTGGAGTACCTCCAAAAAAAAACCAAGGCCCACCCAAAATTACAAACATCTGCATAATTTGGATAAAATATTAAAACTACGTTTATGTCTTAATGAAATAGTATGGAATATACAATAGTAAATCAATAGCTGCACCTTCATCGAACAAGATGAGATTATGTTTACTTTTTGAGGTTAAATTTATATGCAAGTTTATGACCTATTAGTTTTTTGTAGTCATTAAAATTATAATTTTTTAAACTATTATAATCTTGTTTTTGAGAAAAGTCTATAATTTGTCTGCAGTTATAGTCAAAGAAGCGCCTGCGAGCCTTATCTGTCACTAAGTTATATGTGAAAGGTTACATTTTTAACATTTTTTTTCTTTTTTATTTCATCGTTAATTTACCGTAGAATTTTTGCACATGTTAATTTCGGTACTTCATCTTCATGATATAAAAAAATTAGACATTTCTATGGTAACTCGATTTACTAAAAAATCACCTTAAAGTTAACACTATTAATATATACAATATTTTTCAATTTGAAGATCAAAATCTGAAGAATGAGATTACATAACTTCAAATTAGGTAAAATAGTAAAAATATTTAGTTATAGTTTTTTATAACGTAGTTGAAGAAAATGTTCGGGTACACTAGACCCCGATCAGGATGAAGGAAAACTCTGACTTTCCAGCGAACACTTTATAATCAGTTTTTAACGTCTCGGTGAAGTTTGCGGTAAACGCGCGCGTTTGTGGACGCTAGTATTAATAAAGAAAATCGCTAACAAAGATTTAATCTTCTATAGCGAGCGAAGTACGATGCTTATGCATAATACTCTTCTTAATGGTTCATGAATCTAGGCTTAACGCAAACGCATCATCTCACGCCGATCATTTCGGCTCGTTGCCCAGGGAGCGGCTTGTTACGGGTTAATCACCTCTTCACCTTCCAAGCGTTACCCTCCCGGGTATCCCTCTATTTCTCCGATCTCGAGTTATCTAGTTGGATGACCCCCGGCCGACTCTCAGCTTGTCCCCGCGCTGCGGTAGCGCGAAATAATTTCTCCTCGAATCCACTTCGGGCCTAAAACAACACATAGCTGTAGTATCTCCAAGAGCATTATTACCGTCAACGATTAAGAGCGGGTAGGAATATAGACCGCTTTCCAGGCTAAGGAGGCTAACTACTCGTGGACGTTTTGTAGCCGCACGCGTCCCGCCGCGAGAGACAATAAATTGTAACGTGGCTCTGCAGTGTACCATTAAAGTGTAGGGGAGAGTGGGCATGAAGGAGACATGTTTTGAAAGAGCCATTTTGTATTTCAACAAACTGAATGTTTCCAAAAATTTTAAAATATTTTCATTTCATAACAATGCTAAAACTACGTCGTTCATATACATTTGATAGTCATCGTCAAAACGGCGTCGCCGTAATGAGAGATGCAAAATTGTCGCTACAAAAAGTACGTTGTTTGAGTTAAATTTCCAAGTGTTTTTCATTTATTTACGATTAGCTTTTGGAAAAAGTATTTTTTTTATCGAATGCTGTTATACATTAACGTAACTAAGAACGTATCGTTACACACTTTTTTGTTCATTTTAATTTATCAGATTCTGTGATTAGCTGTTTTACATATAATTTTATGAAAGAGCCGGTCCTATTGAGAGCTATGAAAGAGCCAGTTCTTTCATTGTATACCCTGGAATGTGATTCTGTCAGCGCATAGTATAAAATTGTCTTCAGATGTACACTATCTCCTTCTCCGCGAGGAACATCCCTGTGAATACCTACTTATTGTAGGTAAATAGATTTTCAAGTAATTCTGTATTATAAGGAGGCATTTCTTACAGTTCGTAAGTTCATAGGTTATGCTACTAAGTTAGGTTATAGTGAAGCATTGCCGATTTCACTCTTTTCAGATCTAATTCAACAAAATGTCGTCAAACAATACCAAAGATAAATCAAAGAAAAGAAAGCGACCTTCTGTTACTGTTCGGCTCTTTCAAAACCATGTTGTTTTGAAAGAGCTGAATTTTAAGTTTATAAAAAATGGTGATTAATCTCAGTTAATGATTAAATATTATTTTTCTGTTAAATGGATCTTATAGATAATTTAATGTACTTAATTAAGAAAGTGATTATATTTGTTTAATACCAGATTAAATTTTTTTTTCATATCTTAAAAAAAAGGCTTTTTCATGCCCACTCTTCCCTATTTTTTCCGTTCGTCTTGGTCGCTTTCTTTCCCACCGCTCTCGCTTTACGAGGTCTTATTAGTGGAAGTCCTCCTTGGAGTTTCCTTTTTTAAAAATATTTATAGCAAAATATCATGTATATTTCTAAAATGTTTAATCACAATTTGAATATTCCAAAAATATGTTTTATAATTTAAAAAATTCCTAAATATTAAAAACACATAGATTTCATTATATTCTTCTTTGTGTGTTAATATAATTTAAAATTAAACGTTGTATGAATTATACATTTAAATATTTTTTCAATATAACAATTTAAATAATAATTTAATATTTTATCTTTTCTTGTTTTACTCCTTGCCAATGCCCCTCTTGACAAATTGCGGATGCGCCAATGCGAGGTCTACGATAGAAGACGTAGTGGTCGTAAAGTTTGAAATCGTAAGAAATTGACTAATCACAGTCGAATGTGAGGAGAATAATCGACTATGATTGATCAATTTCTTACGACTTCAGACTTTACGACCACTACGATTCCTATTGTAGATCTCGCATGGGATCGCCGGTTATAATCCATGACGGAAGCAGAAGTAGAATTCGCGCCTGATGAGCGAAGTTTGAGGAAATGAATTTGCAAATTATAACGGCGCACGAGAGTTGACTAGAGACGAAGAGACGAAGCGACGAAGCAAACGTTTCGACCGTTTCCGGATGTAGGCGAGGGCGCATCCCGATGGAGGATGCCGACGTCGAGGAGCATCGGATGCGGATGCATCGTCGTGAACATATCGTACCTAACGGTTTACTAACGACCGTGACCAATTGCTCGTTTCCGACCGCATCCGTCCGCCAGACCGATTGTCACTCGTATTCTCATTATCCCGTCGCCGCTCACCAACAATCAAACGCGGGATGCAAGAGGGATGCCTCGCTGCAGCCGTTTCTTCTCGAGGCGCTCAGAACTAGATCGGATCGTCACGTGTAAGATCCGCTTTTAAATATATATAATGTGTACGACGTCTAAAGTAAAGTTTACAAACTACGGAGTTGATTTACGGACCGTAACTCTGAACGCCTCGTTTAGATTCTTGACTTTGATCCATTTTTTTTATAATAGCACATAAGAAACAGACGTTATATGAACTACTTTTTATTTAATTTCGTTTCGCTGCATGCTTCTTCGTGCTATTTGCACGTCATTCGGAATATATGTATATATACATTTATCGACATATGTGTCTACCGCTCGAGAGCGTTGTCCCGATTTTATTTAAATAGAAATGCATTCTATTAACGGATAATCACTTGGCTCATTCCACTGGATTAGTAATGAGTTATCTACATATTATTATTTATACACACTGAGAAAAAAATGCCTAAAAATATATTTGTGGAAATATATTTATTTCACTGAAATATATATTTATTTAAATACGAGCAAAATAAAATTTTACTCCTAGCAAATAAGCCATCTATTTTATTTTTTTGCAATTAATGAGATATGTTTCACAGAAATGAAATATATTTCATAGAAATAAGATATATTTTACACAAATGTATATTTCTTCATCGCAATCAAATTTTGTAAGTAACATTTGCTTCGCAATACTTCGACATTTTTCTCTCAGTGCACTCGAAATTATACGAGAGAAACGTTTGGCATGTACAACTATTTATTTTTTCATACACTAAAAACTTTCTCACCTTTTCATTTAAAAATTGTATTCTAATCAAAATTTGGTTACAATAACTAAAAATTTTGGTTAGAACACACAACACTTATTTTTATACAGATTAAAAATTCATCTATCAGAATTTATTGGTAGTTACACTGAGGGAAAAACTTTTCGGTACACTTGTAACTATAAGTACATATTACTATAATTATGATTATGACTACCACAGTATTAATAATAATAATTGTATGTATAGTTCTATCAAATATGTGTGTGTGTGTGTGTGTGTGTGTACGAGGATCGTTTGAAAAGTTTTGAGCCTAACAAATATTTTTTCGATTAAATTTAATTTTATTTTTCAACACAGTCTCCTTTTAAAGTCGATACACTTTTCCCAGTGATGCTTCCTTTCCTTTAACTCAGTTGTTGGCCGTCCCGAACGCTCATCATTAGCCAAACTGATACGATCACGTTTAAATTCATTTGCCCATCTTTTCACGGTGGCAAATGATGGGACAGAGTAAACAGCGTCCAACTCGACTTTAATTTGCGGAGGCGTATATTGCCTCTCAAAAATGCAAGAGTTTAATCACGGTATAATATTCGATTTTTTTCATTTTTATAAAAACACTGACATTGACTTGCACAAATGACTGTCAAACAACAACTGAGCGTCTAAAATGGCTACAATCTTCACAGGTATCTTTCAAAGCATGTACAATTATAATACCAGAGAATGGTTTTGACGAGCAACGTCATCTTCAAAACTTTTCAAACGATCCTTGTATATAATTGGCAATTGAAATCGACTGTAATAACCATAAAAAAATGATTGAAATTATCATAAACAAATAACTATATAATTATAATTATTTGAATCATTTTTATGGTAATTTCAACCATTTTTATAATAACTATAATTATATTTAATCATTTTCAGTTGCTACCTATTGTACATATATTAGTAGAACTGTACATATAGTTGGATTAAAAACTATTTAGTAGAAAATTCATTATTAGATCATGCCTATAGTCATTGTAAAACAAGATTTAAAAATTTGGACGTCTTCAAGTTTCATTGAGATGGACCTTTAAATCTTGTTTATTATTTAGTAAATACATATTTGACAATAAATTCTTCATATATAGTAATAGAGTAAAGTCGTACCAATAGAAAAATACGGGATATGTTGAATTGTTTAATTACAGAAGTTAGATTTGGTGAGCGTAAAACCATAAGGTGTGGAAATCGTAATGTGAAATGCCCAGGGTATTTCTAATATGAAATAACCCATACTCTTATATTATAGTGAAAATCGTTGCTAAAGAGTAAATGTTATTATTGTACAATAAAAAAAGGACAACCGGAATGAATGTCGAGTGCCTCTATTTCTGCGATACTTGATTCTAACTACCTGAAAACGAGTTCTGGGTATAATCTATCGCATGCTCATTTTTCACGCACGCTGGCTGTGTGTTTGTTTGCATTGTATGCAGAAACATGAAATAAAGTTTTTTAATTGCAATACTGATATACTTTGTGTTTTACTATCGATTTCTCGGGGCATCTCATATTAGGAGCACAATTTTTTGACTTTGTGATTTGCTCACTTTTTACATTTCTTCAATTTTCAAAAAAAAATGGAATTTGAATTAAATTTTATATAACGTTATCTTAAAGCTTATTAAATTCTCTTTAAAAAGACCTATTATTTTTTTAAATTCTGCCCATAGACTTCTAGCATTTATCCAAAATGAACTCGGTATCTCATAATAGGGACCTTTCCTCTAGTAGTAATATGGTAATTATAAATATCGTGATATATGTATAGTTACTGTGATATCAAAAAGTTTTCTCTTAGTGCAAAAAATCGATTGTGCCTTTAAAGTCCAACATTGATGGCGGAAGGTTAATTTGATTTACCTATATACTTTTCGTTGGCGCACAATTTTCGCTGCTTCTTCTTAATTCCGTCATTGTGAAATGAGATAGTTACACACGAAAGTGCGACAGACGTTGATCCGAAGGGCTTTAGGAGAATTGCGGTTAATTCTGCAGATTGTCAGTGTTGAACATCGTGAAAATGTTGCCTGCGCGGACACTTGACACAAATGAAAATGATCAGCGGGGAAATGAACGTTGCCTGCGTATATACAATAATTGGATCGTCCTGTCATTATATCCGTTTGTTTTCCGCCTTTGCAGAGTTTTACCTCGAATCACGTCTGTTGTCCCTGAGGACGGATTGATTTTCGATTTCGCCGACTTAGCGCTCGTGCAAACGGCACGCGAAATAATAACGTATCCGTAAATCCACATGATGCACACCGAGGCACGTCCATTTTTCCATCCTGTAATTTCGCCGCTCCTGGAGGAAGTTTATCGTAAGAATTTCAGGATTCGCGCTGATTACTTTTTGATACATTACGCGCGCGAACGACGTAATGGACGGCTCTCTCAACTGCATCGTTCAATTCCACGAGCTTTTTCGCTATTCCTGTTCATATATTCATGCGAAATTTAACTTATCTTCACAATTGTAAAGCGGTTGAGTTTAACATAGTGGAATGCTCAATTAATAATAATTAATCGCGCGATTAAAATTACGTCGAGTCAAACGATCCAATAATCAATGCTGTTAAAATACTGATATTAATCGTGAGCTACTACTTTATATTTACAGTTTATTATCATCATTTCGTGAGATAAAAACATTGAAAACTAGTGCGGCTGCAATTTTTGAACAATGAAAGAGAAATATTATAAGAGAAATATATATTAAATATAAATACGTGAACATAGTTGATTTAACTATAGAATCGTTACGAACGTTTCTTGTGAATTTTTTATATTTATATACTATTAAATTTCTCGCGAATATTATATGATTATTTGATCATATCAGCGGTCTCGAGAATATGATTTTAGACGTCGATTGTTTAATTATTCTCAATGGTTTACACTCTCTGTAATTAAAAAGCTTTTAACGACTGCGATCCTTCTCAGTATCTTATATACTTTTGCATTTTATTTTACATTTTTCCCTCTATTCTCTTTGCTTGATGCTTTAATAAGACTCAAACCATACCTTTTAATTAAGCGACTGCATATCGAAAGGAAATATTTTTAGATTGCAAGCTAGAAAAAGCTTTTGAGAGGTAAACCGGGAAGTAAATCCCCGCTAAATAGAGGTTATTATGAAAACTTTACTGCGAGTGAGCTATTTATTAAGAGAATAGCTGCTATTAAGCGACTGGTATACTAATTAATCTCTGGCTAATTTTGGATGATATTTTATTAATATTTTAATTTTATATACGCGAATGATTTTACGGTTTCATTTAAATAATATATAAAATTTACTATTTTAAACTCGTTGGGAAAAAATTTAATATTAATTTTAATTTATTTAGTTTTAATTTTCAAATATTTTAATATTAAAATATTTCTAGTCTTCAATTAATTAAAGTTTTAATGTAGTAAAATCGTTAACTCTTACAAACTTAATCATTTCGCTTTTAAAATTTCGACGTAATTGGTGAAATGCTGACTCTCTTATTTATAAAAAATTTCTAAAGTTGCTAATCTCTTTAATAAAAAAGTTCTGATAAATTGTACTTTTGAATTTGGTAGAGCACAAATAACGAAGAAGCTGCCGAGAGTCAATTATCTCGATGGTGCGGTAAACTTGGCACGGGTTACGCTAATTAACATGTATGAACTTTCCACGCGGAGGAGCTCTCCGATGAATCTTCTAGTTTCCTCTCCCTGTGAAATCCTTAATTCGATTTCAATTCAGATATTGTGGTCGCGCGTAACTTGATATCCGTATGATAACGTTTGTCCCCGGAACTGCCGTAAATAATCGATCTCGGACGCGCTCATTGCGTTGCCTCATTGGCCGGAATGACTTCGGGAGACCTTAATCTTGATCTTTATGCTACTCTAAAGTTTTAACTCGATAAAAAAGTTCTCCGGATACGAGAGAAAGATCATTTCGCGGAGCTCGCTTGGTTCCATTTCTGGGTCGCACTTCCTTCCTTAACAATTGCTGTTACCGATGAAATTTCTATTCTCTATTTCCGACTGCTTTATTTGTTAACAAATCGTTTTTTGATTTGTTAGCAAATTATTAATTAATAATTTGCGTGTTTTAGTATCTCATGATATGCAGGATATTTTGCATCTACAGTTTTGCTTGCAATAGATATATATAGAGATATATAGGGAGAATGACATACGAATGTCATTAGTAATCGTGAATATATAACGTATATCACACGTTTCTGTCATGGTAATGAATTGAATTATCTTTGACGGATAGAAACGGTCATAACGATAATGGACGTTATGCTTGTCTAAAAGCCTCGGTTGATTACGAAACAAGCTTTATCAGCACAGTAATACGATGCATTTGCGGAGATAACGTGTAATCCAAAGAGATACACATCCTTTAATGAAAATAAATAATGTGCAAATTGTGAGATAATAATCCGAGGATTACTTAACACAAATCTGTATTAGGTGTGGTCATATTTCCTATTACTTTGCTATTACTTGCCTGTTACAACTCTCCGATCTATCTCCAGTTAATTTATTTGCATGTAGGAAATGTGTTACAGTAGGACCTCTTTATAGTCACACGCTCGGGACCAAATGTGACAATAAAGAGGTTACCTTAACTCCGCCCCAAATCAGGACCGTAAATAACTTTTCCTAAGCACATGTAGCACTCACACTGAGAAAAATGTTTTGATAACTATTAATTTTGTTGAGATGTGACTAACAAAAGCTCTTTTACTTTATTAGTTAAAAATTGTGTTGTTAGAACAACTAAATTTTGGTTAGAACACAATTTTTGTTATTCTAACCTAATTTTGATTAAAACGATAAATTTGATTAGATTAACAAAAATTAATCAAAATGACGAATAAGAACTTACAGAGCACGACGTCCAAATGTATATGTGTTAAGAATGAAATGCAAAAAAATAATTACCGTGAAGGATGCAGGTCCATCTAATATTTTATTAATTTTCTGAGCTTTTTCACATAATAATGGTCCGCTAATTGGTAGTCCCCATGATCTTTGTTGACAAAACCATGTTTAAAGAACTGCATCTAGATTCATTGGGCGTCTCATCTTACGAACTTTTTTTAACTGTGTATAATGCACGGATTTGCTAAAGGAAACGATATGATCTTTTTGTTTTTTCATTTTTGACACACTACTTGACGAGATTCCATATTTTCTTGCCACATCTTTAATTTTTGATCCGGAAGCAATCTCCTCAATTATTTGTTGCTTGTTGCTTATTGTTATACATTTCCTCTTTGAATTCATGTTTACACTTTCACAATTATGCAAAATATAAGTGATAAGCTATCCCCAAAGGTTACAAATTGAGCGCTAAAAATACAAGCCTGAGTACGCTAAGTAGACGACTGCGCATTGTTTACTGCGCAAGCAGTTGTCATGGATACGCGTCACGTGGGTTAAAAATGTGTGCTTATACGGAGGTCGACTGTGGACTATAAAGAGGTCGTGACTATAAAGAGGTGGACTATAAAGAGGTCCTACTGTATTTCAGATCTCTGATAAGAGTCGACTCTTTGATTGTGCAATTCGTGAGATAGTAAATAATCGAAGAATACTTAATACAAATTTATTTTAAGAAAGAAATACAAAGAATATTGAATTGTAATAAATATTTGTTTTAATAGTTCTAAGTAAATATTTACCATCTAAATGTAAACACATATTTATTTGATATTTATACAAAAACCATTAATGGGATTTAATTCTAATTTTTTTATTGAGTAAATATTTATTTACTGTAAGTAAATGTTTATCTAGTACTATTCAAAAAAATATGATATTAAGATTTGGTAAATTTTTTTTTTCAGTGTAATTTAGAGGCTATTCTTGCATGTGATCGCATCTGCTACTTTACGGTTTATTTGCTACGATTCTTTGATTTATCTCTGAGTTAAGCGATATTTATTGGTATCTAGAAGTGATTTATTTCCAGAGAGAGTCGTACAATTCGCGAGATAACAATTTGACGAATACTTAATATAAATATATTTTTGAAAAAGTGGGATTTAGAGGCCATTCTTGCACACAGTCACATCTCCTGTTACTTTGTGGTTACTTCCGAACAACTTTCCGATTTATCTCCGAGCTAAGCGATATTTTCTCGCATCTGGAAGTGATTTATCTCGCATCCGGCAAGCGTCGACGATCGTGCATTTTCGTCATCCGGAAAGAATTGTGAGAAATCGCCCGCTCCGTCTCGTGGACAGTAACGTGGCCGACGTTATATCCGCGCTTACCGGCGCGATACACACACTTCGTTTCAGTTTCGAGAAGGAAGAGTTACGAGCGGATCTCGCACGGGCGCGCGTAACTCAGCGGAACTCGTTACACTTTATGAAATGAAATGGACGCTAAATGAAAAGTTACATTCTTCCGCTCGTAAAGCACGACCGTCTCGGCTCGCCCATACCGGGGTTCACTCGCGCGGTCGTTTTAAGTACAATTCTAACGTCGCCGCTCCGGCACCGCGATATCGCACATTGCACGTACGCGCTTCGGCGTCTCCGCCGTCCGCCCACACACCTCATAACCACTCCTCTATAATCCCGTACGTCGTTATGCTATCTCATTGTTGAATTTATTTCCGCTCCACAAGTCTGCCTTTCGTAAGTTAAGATAGGAGAGCATTTTAACTTCCGAGCAATCCCCCGAAAGCTGTGCGATCGTGTTCAAAGTTACAATATTTATTGAATATAGAAATAATACGCGAATATGTTTTTATTAGAGTAGAGCGGAGCTTTTTCCTTCATTTCTCGCGTTTCTAATGTTTATGTTTTTGAACAATATTTAAAGATTGTACTTGTGCTCGCAAGGAGTACCTAATAATAATTGCATAACGAGATCTGTGTCAAATATACAATATATTAGCACGACATTCTATTAATATAAAAAAAAATGATCACAGTTCCAGTAGCACTTTTCATTCTACAATTCTACAGTTCTATATAAAAATATAAAATTATTTCCCATTTTTTTTATAAAAACAACCGAAAATGAAAATATGGCGTGATAACTTTTTTTACAAGTGTCGTGCTGGATCCAGATATTACAAAATTAATTTAAAATATGTAGTGGCCGGAACTTTGTTCAAAAATCATTGTAGAACATAAAACTCTGCTAGAACTAAAGAGAATTGTCGTCAAAACTGGTGTAAGCACCCAGCATGATACTTTCTCCAAGAGTCGTGCTGTCTTCTATAATATATTTAATATGTATAAAAATCAGTAGAGGAGACCGGGGCTGATTGTTGTACGGGATTGATTGTCAAAATGCTTATAACTCAAACAAGACACGGCAGAAAAATCTCTTTTTTTGACTGTATGGTAGATAGTTAATATAATATTAATTTGTTGCGTAAAATGGTTTGCATCACAAGCATTGTATATATTATTTATAGCAATTTTTGAGAAAATGAAGTTGGTGAGTAAACTTTTATAATCACCTATTTTGTTGTCTAACAAGTCTTTGGCATTATTAATCCCTAATATCCGTAATATCCCTGTATTCATAGAAAATGACATATATCTTAGAAGATCTTTGCTACAATTAAGTAATCATTATTCTGACTAAGTTTGTGAATACAATCTCTTTTATTAAAAATGGCACCTCTGTAAAGCTGGCCCCACTTTTTTCAAAAATTGAAAAAATAAGTACAGTTCTGGTTGCCCCCCCGAGAGTTCTAGAGTTCCCTATCAATTTTAGAAATAGTTCCGTCGATTAAAGGGGTGAAAACACCATTTGAAACATCGGGGGGGGGCCAACTTCACGATTTCGAAACTTTGAAGGGCTAAAACTTCTTTACCATTCATTTTAGAACTTTCATCCATATAGAACAATCGATAGAACTCTTTGGGGGGCAAACAGAACTCTCAAGAAAATAATGGATTTCGAAAAAAAAAATTTTTTTTTTAAATTAATTTTTTTGTTTTCGATCTCAGCTGTTTCATTATTAAGGATTATCGTTAGAAATCTTTGGGGGGCTACCAGAATTCATTACAGGATGCCGAAAATTTAAAAAAAAGTTTTTTTTTCAATAATTAATTTTTTTTTATTTTTTTTTAAATCCATTATTTTTTTGAGAGTTCTGTTTGCCCCCCAAAGAGTTCTAACGATTATCCTTAACAACCGATGCGCTGAAACCGATATCTAAAAAGTACTGGGCATTCAAAGTTTCAATTTTTGAAATTTTTCTAAGTCCACGTAAGTAAAAAATTTTTTTCGGAAATCCATTATTTTCTTGAGAGTTCTGTTTGCCCCCCAAAGAGTTCTAACGATTATCCTTAACAACCGATGCGCTGAAACCGATATCTAAAAAGTTCTAGGCATTCAAAGTTTCAATTTTTGAAATTTTTCCAAGTCCACGCAGCTTAAAAATTTTTTTCGGAAATCCGGTACTTTCTTGAGAGTTCTGTTTGCCCCCCAAAGAGTTCTAACGATTATCCTTAATAACCGATACGCTAAAACCGATATCTAAAAAGTTCTAGGGCTTTGAAGTTACCTGCGTGGACTTAGAAAAATTTCACGAATTGAAACTTCAAATGCCCAGAACTTTTTAGATATCGGTTTCAGCG
>NW_017298491.1:215925-243556 GCF_001594075.2 Trachymyrmex cornetzi
CCCCCCCGATGTTTCAAATGGTGTTTTCACCCCTTTAATCGACGGAACTATTTCTAAA
Source organism: Trachymyrmex cornetzi (assembly GCF_001594075.2). Taxonomy (NCBI): domain Eukaryota; kingdom Metazoa; phylum Arthropoda; class Insecta; order Hymenoptera; family Formicidae; genus Trachymyrmex; species Trachymyrmex cornetzi. The sequence goes on from NW_017298491.1 coordinate 215,984, forward strand.
ATTGATAGGGAACTCTAGAACTCTCGGGGGGGCAACCAGAACTGTACTTATTTTTTCAATTTTTGAAAAAAGTGGGGCCAGCTTCACAGAGGTAAAAATGGCTATGTGGGGTAGATTGACCAAAATGAGACGAGGTTAGGCGCCAACTAATTTTAATATCTTTAGAGGATACATTTTCAGAGAATGTACTTACAAGTATATTTCATATAGATATATATTTTTTCATTTTTCATATAGAAACTATGGTACAAAAACAAATTACTTATTTTATGATTAAAATAACTATTTTATTTGTATTAGTACTATAATTACTATTATTTCTCAAAATATAGAACTGATATTAAAATAAAAATTGTGTTTTTTATATGTGTTGTCTATAACAAATATGCTACTGCCAATCCTAGAACGTGTGTCAATCAACCCAGAACACGGGATTAATTGTCATATTTTCGCAGCTTCATTTAAAAATAAATAACTTATTTTTATGATATGATGAATTCACGAGTAATATTTTTTTAATACCTAAAGGATGTAGATATATTGTAACGTATATAATATTTCAAAATCAGGCATCCACTTTTTTCTAAAAGTCAGTAATCAAAAACTGTGACAATCGGCCCCGGTCTCCCCTATTTGTTGGAACTTTGTTTTCGAACTACACGTATTAGTAAAACTCCAATAGAACTAATAAGGAATGTTGCCAAAAGTGGTAATAATATTTATCATTTTCTTGCACTTTAGAGGAAAAAGTGTCGTGCTAAATTTGCGAAATTAGCACGACACTTTTTTTTTTATTTTTGATTTTTTAATATAAAAAATGCGGGACTTTTTTATTTATTTTTATATAGAATTATAGAAACTGTGTTACTGGAACTGTGATTACTTTTTTATATTAATGGAATGTCGTGCTAACTTCACAAATCCTGTATAACGTAGTTGTGAACACGTCACTGCACAGAATTATTGTTTACGGTCGTAAATTTTCATATTACTTTAAAATTAAAACTGACGGAATAGTCTCGTCTTATCCTATAGTTTTTTTTAAAGCGAATTACAGTAAAAATATTTATTGAATTGAATGATGATGTGAATACGAAAATAATAAGCGAATATGTGTTTTTTGCTGAAGCGAATCACATTAATTAAAAAAGCTGAGATATTTCAAGCGTGTACAAGTTTGCTTTTCTTTCAAAAATAATCTGAATCATTGAATTATCTCTCATTGCATTAAATTATAATTAGTGGACTGTTGAAATTATGATCACGAATAGAAATATTTGTTGCTAGCAAAAATAACCCCCATTAACCTGGACCCCCCACCATCGCAAATCGAGGTGGGACCAGGTCAAAAATTTAGTGCTCTTTAATTGCTAATTAGTTGTCCAAAAACTAATTTAATTGCTCCAGCCGTTTAGCAGGAATTAAAAAAAAGGGAGGGAGGGTCCAAGTTGATATTAAGCTGGACTCAGATTTTTTTGCTTTTTATTTGCTCCTAGATAGCGTGAACAGAATGTTGAATTTTAATATTTTTAAGGAAAAATTAATACTTGCGATCGCGTTGCAGGAACCTCAGCGGGCCGCGTCGCGCTACAAATTCCGTTCCTACTCAACGAACATTACTCTGTCGCATGATATTGGTACTAAAATAATGCTTCAGAAAAGTACTATCGAATCGTACTAAAACCCGATTTAGTTGCTAGCTGCAAACTGAAAAATAAAGAGTTTATCAAGGACATTCCGCGATACGATTCAGCTTACTATTTCGATCTTAACACCGAGGGAGTAACCACTTAATGTAATCGCGGGAAAGAATCCTCGAAATCATTATAAAATTTATATAAAATCTTTATGTATAATCCGATAATTACATATGCAATCACTCGAGAAATCATTGTATAATATTAAATAAAATCGTATATTTTACCAAATTACTTCATAGTAGTGAAAAAAATTATTTGTAATCAGATAAAATCATGTAATCTGTGGAACAATATTTCAGCTAGTGGTTACCCCCTCGCTTAACACCTACCAGATTTAGTTGCTCGCATGATTTCGGTGTCAACGTGATCGTGGGAACACGTACTATCGAAAAATACCAAAACTCGATTTAGTTGCTAGCTGCAAAGCGTAGAAAACTGTGAATTTATCAATGACATTCCGCGCGGCGATTCAGCCACCTTCCTCTGTCTTCACACACGCGCCAAATTTAGTTGCTCGCATGATTTTGGTATCTACGTAATCGTGGGATCGTATACTATCGAAATATGAAAAGCCGATTTAGTTGCTAGCTGCAACACGTCAGAAACCGACGAGACGTGAACGACGGCTGCCAGCCAATCAGCGCGCCGCGTTCTCGGTTCGCAAGCCGGCATCTTAATTTACCTGTACATTGTGTCAAGAATTAGTTGCTCGCATAATATCGATGCCATAATAATCCTGAGACAATGCATTATCGAAACGTACCAAAACTCGATTTAGTTGCTCGCTGGAAAGTATGAAAAATAACGTGTTTATCGAGGACATCCGTCCTTGATAAACTTAATGTTTTTCACTCTTTACAGCTAGCAATTAAATCGAGTTTTGGTATTTTTCGATAGTACGTGATCCCACGATCACGTTGACACCGAAATCATGCGAGCAACTAAATCTGGCGGGCATGAGGAGACAGAGGAAGGTGGCTGAATCGCTGCGCGGAATGTCCTTGATAAACTCACAGTTTTCTACGCTTTGCAGCTAGCAACTAAATCGAGTTTTTGTATTTTTCGATAGTACGTGATCCCATGATCACGTTGACACCGAAATCATGCGAGCTACTAAATCTGGTGAGTGTGTGAAGATGGAAATAGTAAGCTGAATCGTATCGCGGAATGTCCTTGATAAACTCTTTATTTTTCACAGTTTGTAGCTAGCAACTAAATCGGGTTTTAGTACGATTCGATAGTACTTTTCTGAAGCATTATTTTAGTACCAATATCATGCGACAGAGTATAAATGTTCGTTTAGTAGGAACGGAACTTGTAGCGCGACGCGGCTCGCTGAGGTTCCTGCAACGCGATCGCAAGTATTGATTTTTCCTTAAAAATATTAAAATTCAACATTCTGTTGACGCTATCTTTGAGCAAATAAAGTGCAAAACAATCAGGTATGGTCATTTTCATTGTATCTATTTTTTCTTATTATAGGTGGTCCAGCTTAATATTAACTTGGACTCCCCCTCCCCCCTTTTTTTAATTCTTGCTAAACGGCTGAAGCAATTAAATTAGTTTTTGGGCAACTAATTAGTAATTAAAGAGCACTAAATTTTTTACCTGGTCCCACCTCGATTTGCGATGGTGGGGGCTTAACCCTTTGAGGGGCAGCGTATCATGTATGATACACCAAACTTTTTTCAGTTTTTTATCCATACCGCGACCGTTTTCAGCTCAATCGCTCTCGAATAAACTTCTACACTATCATTATTACTTAGGCTTCGTAATGCTTTGATTGAAAATTTGAAAATTTATTTATTTAATTATTTATAAACAATCAAAGACGGAAAATTTTTAATTTTTTCGAATAAATTCGGCCATGGACAGAGTTTTTAAGGTAATCTTATGAAAATTTGTATAAAAGGGTTTTCGGGGTCGCTGATTACGGATCCAGTATCAAATTTTTGAAATTCCTAAAAGTGGACCCTATATGGCGGCTTCATGAGATTTTTCAGGCCATGGACAGAGTTTTTAAGGTAATCTTATGAAAATTTGTATAAAAGAGTTTTCGGGGTCGCTGATTACGAATCCAGTATCAAATTTTTGAAATTCCTAAAAGTGGACACTATATGGCGGCTTCACGAGATTTTTCGGGTCGACAATCATACACCTGAGTTCCGAGTTCAGACATTCATAATTTTCTAAATTGCCTACTATCGTATCAAAATTATGTTTTACACGTGATTCGTGTTTGAAAAACTGATAGAGGATAATCTATTGGACATACATCTATAAGCTGCTATTCTGGATTCACCATCGTGAGGTCCGAAATCTTGATTTCAGAATCATAATCAGTGACTCTGGTAACCTTTGTCTATTATTATATTATATTAAATATTATTATATACCTCTTCCCAAGTGGATTCCTCAACAAACCGCGATTCTAACCTAAAATAGTCGCCATATTGGATCCGCCATTTTGAATTTTCAAATTCTGATACCGGATTCGTGATCAGCGATGCCAAAAACCTATAGAAACACATTGATACCCATTGCAAGTCTAGCACAAAAATGTGCCCCTCAAAGGGTTAATGGAGGTGCAAAAATATCATTTGTAATTATCAACATTTTTTATTTTGTGAGCGCAATTGTATAAAAATTGTTGATATTATTTTATGACACTACGGTTATATTATTATTATGACTTTATTGTTACTTTACTTTCTGCGGAAGCTACAAGCTTGTGTTTCTTGTCTTCGTTTCGCTCTGGCAAAGCATATTTCCTCTATAGCTACTTTTAGATCTTATACTTGTTCTACTCACTTAGCGTAATTAGCACGGACCAAAACCCACGGGAATTAATCAAGTCCGCTTCTTCTTTCTCTTACATAACTAGCGTTGGTAAATAAATGAGTTGCAGCTAAATATGGCACCGTAATTGATACAAGTGGTTAGTAACAAACGATAATAATTTTTATTCGACGAAGGAGTATAAAATTGAATTTGAGATAAATTATTTTGAAAATAAAACTAAAAATTGAGTGAATCGATCAATCTGCGAATAAAATCATAATGTTTTTCAAAACGTAGCATCGAAACTTAATTATTGTTAATTGCTTTTGATAAAGATATTTTAAGTAATCGTTTTATATATCGTTTTACAAATAAATGTTGAAATACCATTGCTCAATAATATCGAGCTAACTTAATTTAATTTACTAGACACTCCAAAAAATATCGGTGTGAATTTAACATCATACGGTGTCTATATAATTCTCACTATGTTGTTGTTAACATTAATACCAACATAATGTGGAGTTCTTCAGATTCTTGCAGATTATATTAACATTATCATGGTGTAAATTTAAAATGTGCTCATGATGTGAAATTCATATCATGTGTTAACACCAACACGGTGAGAATTATATAGACACCGCATGGTTAAATTTACACCGATATTTTGTAGAGTGTGGTAAAACGTTGCATTATGAAATGTTGTTAAATCTTAAGGGGAGTTTCCTAAAAAGTTGGTACTCCGACGAGATCGTTTTACCGATAAAATGTGACACATCGACACATCTTTATATACTAATACACCAATATCTCACACACACACACACATATATACATAAATTTTCGTAGAACAATAGCATTATAACCCTAGCTGTATACACTTTGTTTTCTATCCTTAATATATACACACTCGGATCCCTGCCACTCCATCCATATTTGTTACCACCGTAATTTCCGTTAAAAATGGACATATTAAAATTTTTTTTTTCAATTGATGGAGAATTGATTAAGGAACAAGTCCTTAATGTGTAAAAATCGATAGAATTAAGAAGCTTTGAGATATATAGGTTCAAAGAAACAGAAAAAGAAAAGCTCAAAAACGCGAAGAAATCTCGATTTAGCAAATTACACTGGGATTTCTGCGATCCCAGTGTGTAACTAGGCTTAATTAGACGTCTAAATCTAATTCTAAGAACTGTACGTTGTTTCTTCATCTAAACTACTCTCTGTGGAGTACAATTTCGTAAGTACAGCTTTGTATGTAATTGCAAAGCTTTTATATCAAGCAAAAATTGATTATGATATTGATAGCTCTGACACTATATTTGAGTAAGAAATGGTAAAGATCTTAATTTAAACAATTTTTTATCATTCTCGGCATAAATTTCACTTTATACCATAAACACGTTAATATGTATACTTTAATTCTGGAAAGAGATTTTTTAATCTGTAAAAGAGGAAAAGGTAATTGTTATATAAAAATTATTATGCTTAGCCGGTAATACAAACAATTTTAGAAACCCGTTTAACATTGACTTTTCTTTTTTAATGGGAAAAATCATTATATCCATTAAATGCATGTATTATGATTATATAAAGAAACGATTTTCCGTGGTTGCACATTGTCTTTTTACATTACTTTTTATACGACCTAAAGCACAAATTTTATCGTCGCGTAGGACGACCGTATGTTTACCGTAGAAATAGAGCATAACGTACGATTCTTCGTATTCGAACGGCGTCGCGCGATTTTTCTACGTTCCGAACTGAAAATAGATAAAAATGGACGGAACGGAAGCACCCGACGGCTTTGTGGCGAGTCGCAACCGCGATTTATATTCGTGCGATGCATTTTCATCGGCGCATCGATAATGCATCCATCAGATTGTCGTGCGGTTACGATTGGAGCGAGGAATCAAGTCTACTTGTCCGTAGATTTGTGGAGTGCGCAATGAAATAGAATTAAATTCAATCCTTGATGATCCATGCGAATGGAAATCGCGCGGAATCAGTCTGTGTTTCGCGATTTCACGCTCATAGATCGTGGAATGTGTTTCAACCGTGTAGAAATAGCGTGCTGCTATTCAGAGTGGTATATTACTTATTCATCGCTTTAGCTACATCTCAGTGAGACATTAAACAGATGTAACGAAAATTTCTTTGACCACTCGTGATAGAGAACGAAGGTACAGAGATTATATTGATTGTAGATTTAACTCTTCTTGAAATGAGACTCTCTCTTTCTTTTTATCTATTTTTGTATCAAAATGATATGAATTAATATTAATGAAACCGGTTACTTTGATGCAATAAGCGATTATTTTATTTCTATGTATATGTATGTATCTGCATGTTTATGTTTTTGTCGTGTATGTAATGATAGTGAAAGAGAACTGAAAAGTCAGTCAAGTGTTTAGACATATAGGACAGAATAAATATCAAACTCTCTTCTCACTAACTTGTACACTAACTTGAATTTTTTTATTCTATATCCTTCATTATAAGACTCGACGGTGTTACTACTCAAATTACGGTGTTTAATAGTAGCTCCATAAATTTTTTTCAAAGAGTCAAAACAACGAATAATTAAATTTTATTTGATATTGTTATATCATAAATTTAGAATATATTTTTATTTGTATTCAAATTTGTACGACGGATATTATTATGTATAAGTGATATTTTTGACATTTCATAAAATATTTTAGATAACAGAAGATTTTTCACATTAGGAGTTAGGTAATGTTGAAATATCTTTAACATCGACTTATTTTTTCGAACTTTGTCGACGACGCCAAGAAATGCCTTGTTCGTTCATGGGCCAGTGCGGCTCGAAAAACGTCGCCAGCTTTTCGAATTCACCACCAGTAATAATCGACGAGATTTATCTTTGTGCACGGCGTATCGACGTAGAGGGAAAAAAGGAACGTCCGGAGGCTGCCCATTGTCAACGTCGAAACGGAAGGTGTGCTTTGCGTGACGACGATTTTCCATTTTTCTCTTCTCTCGCCCGCACGGCGACAATGTCGGCTTGTCGATCACGATCTCATCCACCTCATTCGCCATGTTAGCACGGAGACACGAACCCCGTTGTCCCTATTCGGACAGTGCGGTGTGGTGAACAATCCTCACGTTATGAAATGTAGTGATATCGGCCGATATAATATTGACACAATATTCGATACTCGATGAGGTGGATCGTTTGAAAGTTATATTAGCATTTCTCGTTGTGTCACACGTCACACCTCTGTAACTTAGGTACATATTTCCCAGACAGGTTGATGCGATCTTCTGTTAGATATATCAAAGAAGTAAAGATAATTCAGTCTTGTTGAATAACATTTTGTTGTTTTTAACTTCCATATTATAATGTGAATCAATTCATTTTCATGGTTAATTAAAAAATAAACAAATTATTATTTACTAAATGCACATTAATGTATGTATAATTTAGTAAATATTAACCTGAATTACTAAGTCAAAATTAATTTTGAGTTAAATTGTTCAACTTCATTGTTTTAGTTGAATTAACGACATATTGAGCAGTACGATCTGTAGAAATGATTAAAAATAATTCAAGTTGAATATAATTTGGCATTATGACTTTAACAATGTTTATTTTAATTGTAACAACTGGAATTTTTCCCTCATTGTCTCTCCTATACTTTGACTAATAAATCTCTCTCTCTCTCTCTCTCTCTCTCTCTCTCTCTCTCTTGGAACGGGTACATTATTAAATCCTCTGTAGAACGCGTAAGCAACTTTCGTATATTAAATACATGAGACTTTTCAACAAAGACAAATTAACTCATCGTAATTTAAAGCCATAGTTCGATAAGTTACTTCTGTATATGAGATAGTAAAGAATTTTCAATAATATCAAGCAGGATTATCGCGATTAGATGGATAGGTATACAATCTTTATTGAAATGCATCCTGTGGTCGCGCATAATATCGTGTACTTCCGTACACTTTATCCTTGTTTCGCGCTCGTCAAAATGAAATTTCTATGGAGGGTGGAAATTTAAGCGAGGTTATATTACGAGAGTTTCGTCGAGCTATTTACAAAGAGAGGGTACAGGAAGGAATCATAATTTTAAAGGAGCTTTAATACTTAACGCAAGCTTTACTCTCTGCCTCCGACAACGGTTTAATCGCTGGATGAAGTTACCTTAGTTAAGGTCAAAGTTTGAGTGTCCCTTTTTTTTCCTCTTTGCAAACGTTGCAGAAAGCGTGCGGGCATCTAAAAGTCGACGATGAGATTACATACCTAAAAGCGAGCACGTAGAGCGTTCAAAAGTAATTCACGAGTTACAGATTACCGGAAAAAATGTCAATTTTGAAATCGGTAGTGGTGTCAAGTAATTTATTAAATTACTGGCAGAATGCTCGATTTAAATTTCTTCGTTCGATTTCATAAAATTTATGTACGCATGAATGCATAGAGTAGCAAATTTTACGGGAGATGGCAGAATTTTCGAGATCGTGAACTGTGATAAACAATAAATTATCGATGACGGAGATGTATAATTTTCAGAATATAATTTCCTTGTACGATTTTCTTTTTCCATAAGAAAAGAATAGTTTTGCTGAAGTATATCTAAAAATGTAGCGAGATATAGATTTGAAAATAATTTTGATGGAACATGAAAATAATTATGTGAAACACTTAAACATTGATTGACAGTGATAGAATAAAGTTTCACTATTCTTCTAGAAGCCGGTTTGAGCGTCGTACATAATTATTTTGATGGTCTAAGTAAAATTATTTTCAAATCTGTATCTGTATTTATAAAACTAAATTTTTTAATACTTCAGCAAACCTGTTTTTTCGTGCATATTAAAAAGAGAGATTAATTATGTATAAATGGACGTATTTATTTAGTTATTCGACCAAGATACAAACAACATAGCTCAGTGCATAATATTAATAAATAATTTTATAAATGACTTTTTCGTATCGTGTAGCATTTCGAATACTTTGCAACTCGACAGACATCAGGTTCATATAGCGGGAAGATGGAGAATTCATTTCTGATTCCCTGCACGACGACGGTGAAATCGTTACGTGCAAAAAGGCGCGCTAGTCAAAGGCGGTAGGATGAAAAATGTAGCAGGATGTAAATAAGTATTTGTTAGGCGGAGGAAGTAACATCTTTATTGCCGGCGTTGAACAAGGACAGCGAAACGATTTCTCTCTTTCTTTCTCTTTTCCCCTCTTTTTCTCTTTCTTCCTCTTCCTCTGCGTGTGCTAAGGTCGTGCAGTCGGCGGCCACGGACCGGGTCATAAATAAAGCGGTGCACACAGAAATTACAGTGGAGCGTAACGCCCGTAATACCGTGGCGGAATAGAATGGAGAAAAATATAATCGACGATGAAGCCGCGCGCACGCCACCAACGCCTATCTGTTTTCGTAGCGAGAGCTCCGTGCCCAAGACGTCATATTCGCAAGAATGCATTTACCGGCTCGAAAACTTTTGTGACACGTGATGCCAGAACGCGCGAGACCCGCTCGCGAAACTTTCTTCTATTGTGAGTCACCTCGCGAGATGCACAACGATGAAATGTCACGCGTGAGAAAAATCAGTGCGGAGAAATATTACAGTGCGAATACTTTCATGTGTGGATTATTTTGCAAATTTGTACATTTGTCTGTAAGCTCGTTTTTATTCGAAAAGATTTTTACCGTAAAATTATTTGTGTCATAAACTTGGAATCTATTTGATAAAATTATTTATGTCTTTGGAGTCTTCAAACTAGAGACGATTCAACTAACACACACACAAAGAAAAGATATTTTTTTATCTATCTATTTATTGGGTTGGTCAAGAAAGTTCGTGCTGTTTTTTTTTAGCGCAAAATTGTGTTTACCATATCTTCATTAAAAAAATTAACAAAATTTAAATAAAAAAAAAAACGACTTTGAAGCTTGAAATCTCTACTTTTGAAAGGTTACTATGTTTTTTGAGTTTTGTGGTAAGTTTGATAATTTTTACATACAGAAAACTACGAGCTGAAAAAGATGGAAAATTTTCTTCTAACTTTGAGTCTATCATTTGTCCAAAAAAAATTACGAAAATTTTCATCCAAGTGAAAGCTTAAAGTTTTCCCTACAAAATCGTTTTTTAAAAATATTTCTAAGAATTTTTGTTACTGAGTTATTGCAAATTAAATAAAAGGAGCATTTTGACTTTGATTGCTCATAACTTCGTTAAAAATCATCGTACTGCAATTAAAAAATCAATTTATAAAGCTAAAACTTTGCTCTAATGAATGGTATAATAACAACAACAAATATATTCTATGTATAATTTAGAACTAAAAAAAAAGGCACAAACTTTCTGACCAACCCAATACTCGTCCCTTTTGTCTACTATATATTCTTATTTTATCTTTTAACGTTTTAAGATTCTCGAGTCTTTTTGTAACTTTTCGACTTTTAAGATGTTTTAAATTAAATTAAAAAAAAATTCAATTATTTTGTACATAAAATATTTAAAAAAATTACAGAAAGCTTGATCCTCAAGTAGGAAATTTGCTTTCTGATCGTTCAATTCGGGATGAAATATGCGGGCTAACGTTGACGATGAAACGCGCACCGTGACGTCGTCCGTCGACGTCACGTTATTGCGCGCGGCGTGCATAGGAAGTACGACGGCATTTATAACGTTCCAGGGTGAAGGGATTACGACGGCGGTTACGTGGGGAGGGTGTGGATACTGATTTACAGCCGCGAGTCACGCCACAAAGCTACCATTTCGAGGCAAGCGCGGTCGGAAGAGCGGCACCGGCGAGGATGTTCGTGTGCGCTCGTCGTGCAACAACGACGACGCGGTGGTGACTTTCGGGGTAATGCAGTGCCATGTACACACACTTTGGATTTTCGACTCGAAAAAGATGTGCCATGTCATAGGTAATTTTTATCAGAGGTAAATCTTTGGTTAAAGACATATGTGTAACTTTCTATACTATAAATGATAGTAGGTATCATTTTTGATCCTCCGTCGGCCATGTGGAATTTTGCATTTTCCGTTAGCAAACTGACAATGAATCTTCAAGTTTCAATGCAAATTTTTATATTTAAGATTACCATAACACTAGAAATTAGGGAAATCAGAGAAATGTCAGAGAAATTGATAATAGTTAGATCAGAGAATTTGGCAAAATTTTTTAGAAATAAAAAGTTCTTGGCTTTAAAGAAGTTTAATATGCGTATATCATATCTATACACAGTTTTGAAATACTATCAACAATTAAATACGAACAGTATCAGCAATAGCACACACGCAATTTATATTACTAAATTACTCTTTCAATAAAATATTTGACGGTTTCCAAATTAAGGGAAAAAAACAAAACATTTCAAAACGTTATTGAAAGCATCAGGGAAAATTATGTTTGGAAATCAGGAAAAAGTTATAAAAATTTTAGGATGAGGAATTTGTGCTATTCAATCCTATTGTCGTCCCGGATTCTATCAAGATCGGGCAAAATTCTTGGATACGTGTAAAGTTTTGGCAACGAGTTCTTATTGTCATAGAAGTCGAATTATATTTTTTTTACTTATTTTTTATATAGATTTAAATTTATCTACCAGAATTCACAGTCAGAATATTGACTGAACCTTCAAAGTTCTACTTGGCCAGCGGAAGATTAGAGATATTTATAAATATCATAATTAAAATATACATATAAAAGTGATATTTTTTTCTGTACACATTTTTTAGTATACGTCGTTATATTTCAAAATACTTGCTCTCCGTTTCCAACTCGAATTTATTAGATCAGATCTCGTATAATTGGAGTAGCTCAAATTTAATAACGCGATCTAAGCACGTGCCCCATCATTAGGGCGTCTCTTTATCCCGCGCTGGAAGTTACATCGACTACAAGCGTTAATTAAGAGCACGTATAAGACGACTAATGTTCAAACATAGAATTCAATTTAGCCGAGGCTCTCCTGCGCTACTGAAAATCGTGCCAGATTTAATTGAGAGTAACTTTGTTGTAACCCACTTCTCTAACGGAGCCCTAGCTCGCCCGAACTTAGCGGAATTCTAACAGAGACCTAATCGAGAGAGAGAGAGAGAGAGAGAGAGAGAGAGAGAGAGAGAGAGAGAACCAGCCAGCCAACCCGTGGTAATTGCGCCGCGGGATAATTTGACGGCCCTGAGTCATTTGGCCGTCGTGTAATTTTACCAGAAAATAGTTTTAATATCGAGTCTTCTTAATAGGCCCATTAATGCGGCAAATACAATCGCGTGGTTATCTCGTTCGATAATTGAATAGTTCGTTCTCGAAAATACTAGACAAATGATAATAAAGCATGCAGTCGTTAAATTTATATACTAGGCATTAATTAACCTTAAACGCAGAATCAGGTTTGCATCTGTTTACCATTTTTATCGAAATAGAACGTCGTTGAGATGGGTCTTATCAGCCGCGCGTAAAATGGTTTTCTTATCGGAAGGTCGCCGTTGTGCTCGGAGAAATAGTCGTTATAATTACAAACATTCAGATATTGTGTATCGTTTTGGTTATCTGGAAATGCGAATGCACTGGGATGTCGACCGCATATACACGATCTGTAGTATCCACCACAGTTAACCTACTTTCTAACACGTATTTCGAGTTAATGGTTGTTGTTGCATTGTTAACAGACTCGACTGCGCCCCTCCTAACGACCATGATTTAACGCGCGATTGTCTCCTCCAATCTTAGAGAAACTGACACTTTATCTGCAATTAAGTTGCGTTTCTAATGCAATTTGAATAGTTCAGTAACACAATAGCGGAAATGAAATCGAAATTAAATGTAATGCGTATACACGGAACAAAACGATTTTATTGAATTATCTAAAAGTTTGGATAGACACAAATCTGAAAATAATTTTGTTCGACTATCAAAATGACTGTGTTCAGCACAGAAGGCAGCTTTGCAACTGTCGTAAAATTCTTCAATACGATTGGTTCATGGTTTTGATTCCTTATGGATCTAAATGCAATTATATTGAAGAATTTTACAACAGTTGCAAAGCTGTCTTCTCTGCTGAACACAGCCATTTCGATAATTATATAGGAAACTCAAGCATGATGAGAGCAATGTCGCAAAAAATTTTACATTCTAACAACCATCTTGAACACTCTATATAATTATTTTGATAATTTAACAAAATTATTTTCGGTTATCTATTTAGCTAAATTTTTAGATTCAGTGTTCTTTTTTCCCTTACAGGAATTTAATATTAGAAGGTAGTAATTAATTATTTATTTTGAATATTAAAAGCACTGTTGCTCTGAGCTTTTAATAATAAAATTAGGTAAAACTGTATAGAAAAGGGGAGCACCGCCAACGACCTTGACATATGTTGTCAAGGTCATCACCCTGAGTAACCTCCAACAAGTTTTAGATGTCGCTTGTCCTTTGTTAAAAAGTTATTAACAAAAAAAGTTTAAAAAATAACGTATACGATATCCCTTTTCCACCATTTAAAACAGAAATTTTCTGCTTTAAAGTATATTTTACAATTTTCCACGCGAAGCGACTCCCACTCCATCCCCCTCCCCCCCTCCTGCGCTGATATAATTTTTGTTTCTAGAACAGAAAATTTTGTTCTGCTTTACTCTACACGGTTTACGATACATGGTTTGGTTAGGTTAGGGTTAAATATTATATACCCATGGGTGTATAATAACCCAACTTTAACCCAACCACGATCATGGTTTGGTTAGAATTACCCATGTCGTATAATAACCTAACCCTAACCCTCCCCTAAACTACATATTTACCCAAATTTTCTGCTAAAGCAGCACTGAGAAAAATGGTTCGATTGTATCAACAAGACATACATGGTTAAATGCATTTTGGTTAAATCTGGCAAAATTTCTGGTCATTATAACAAGATTCGAGATTTTAGAACTAGATCGATTTTAGTAGACTATACTATAAGAATTTGTTTGATATTTTCCAATTGGATCTTCTCACTGCAGCTTTTACGAAAAACCGGTAAATTTTAACATCGTAGACATAAGGCTGTACATCGTTCATACATCGCGCATCGTGATCAAGTCATGCGTCGAGCATTAAGTGAAGTCTTGTAGTGAAACACAAAGGGAAACAATTATTACTGCAAGATGGACGAATTAAGTCGTCATACTATGACTCTATGACCTGTCCGAACAGGTTAGAAAGAAGAAAAAGTGTAACGAAGTTATTATGTAGCTGACTAACGAAAAAACGTCTTCTCTTTTTCCAAGAAATTCTGATAGATTCAATGAATAGACATTATTTGACCAACAAGAAATTCTAGTTGAGATCACGAATCCAGTTATTTGATCAACAAGAAATTCTTATATAATCAACGAGAAAAATTTGTTCTATCAACAAAAAATTCTGATAAATTTAACTAGAAGAAATTAATCAAATTCATCCGGTAATTCTTACAAGAATTCTGATTCGTCCGTTTTGGAACAGACATACTGGTTGAATCTACCAAATTTCCAAATAATTCAACCAAACTCTTTTTTCAGTGAGTGAACTTGTGTTCGCGTGGAAAGTCGCGCGCCACTAGGTGCGAGAGGTGGAATGCAGTAGGTGGATATTTAGTTTAGAACAGTTTCCAATGTTATATATAACCGAAATAGACGTTATTTTTTCAAACTTTTTTTTTGTTAATAACTTTTTAACGAATAACGAGCGACGGCTAAAACTTGTTGGAGGTTACTCAGGATGATGACCTTGACAATATATGTCAAGGTCAATGTCGTCGGCAGGTGCTCCCCTTTTCTGCAGTTTTACTTAAAATTAATTTTCAGTATTAAATTGGCCAATATTAAATTGGATTTATATAGTGTATATAATATTCTATGAGTGCATAATGATATTTGAATTTTTGAAACTTTACACTAAGAAAAACGTTCTGATTAAACTAACAATAAGAATGATATTTTGAGACCAAATCGTCAGAAATTTTCTAGAGTTTTATCAAAATGCTATTCTTGTTGGGACCTTTTGTCGCTTTAATCAAAACGATTTTTTTTAATGCCCATTTGTTACCGCGAATACACAGGAAAATAATTTTTTTCTTAATACGTCAGAAAAAAGTAATTTTTGTTCTTTCGTTTTAGATATAAGGGGATCAGAGTTTAGCCTTGATGGATGACTTTTATTATCAAATTAAAGCTTTTCTATCTCTCTCTACTTTGGCTTGTAATAAAAGATTACAGTGACGATACAGCCAATTATGCACGTGTGCGATGCGCAGTTTCCTGATTTCCCCGGGCTGTACCGTCAGCTTGCTCTCTCTCCGCCTCGGTTTGTGTTGTACGTTCCTCCGTCTTTGTGTCTCGGCATTAGAACCGTGCTTACGAGCTTAATGACGGGACTTAAACAGTCCCTTTGGAACCCGCGGTCGCAGAATCGGAGAGCACGAAACTACGTGTGCATTGTCCGCTCGTTCCTTCACCGTTACTGCAGTCGCCCGGAGGGTGAAGTTGAAACTGCATCACGATGAAATCCCTGGTGCAGCCACCGGGCGGCACGAAACCTCAGAGAAATAGTTTCCCCGGATCTTCCTAATGAACAGCATCGTGATTTCGTTAATCACAGCTCAAGGAGGGATAGGGAGAGAACGGGTCAGAACGGGTCAGCCGCTCGTCGACATGCGGAAATGGAGAACTGCCTTCGGCAAAATTCAGAGATTTGCGATGATTTTCATTATTGTTAAATTTTCCGTTGTTAAAATTCTTTTACATTTTTCAATCGATGTGTAATTAAAAAAAAATAAAACGTTTTGTAAATGCGCCTATTAATAACGTGCTAACGATATAGATAAAATTTAAACGGTTGAAATGCAGTTTTTATTGAAAATGTTTTTTTCTGTTTGGAAATAAATTATTTTTTTGTGCAACTCGAAATGTTTTCGTAACAGAGTGGGTTTTCAATGGATATAATATTGTAAAACGATATCAGTTATCGTGAACAATTCGTACACGAAATCGTATTCGTACAAAAGTAAATAATACTACTACATTATAGTAAATAATACTTATCTCGATTATTTTCTTATAATTTTAATACAGAAAAATAATTTTATTGAAATATTTAAGCTACATACAAATCTGAAAATAATTTTGCAGGACTATCAAAACACAGATTCATGTAGAAAATTCAAGCATAATGTAAAAAAAATTTTGATATTCTAGCAATCAGCTTGAACGTCATTATTATTTGACTTGACTTTTTAATTATTTTATTATTGTAGTTTAACCAAATTATTTTCAGATCTGTATTTAGCTTTAGTCTTCACTTTAGAAATAATTCTTTTGAATAAAAGTCGTCAATTTGTTTTTGTCTATGTATTTTTGAAGATAATTGGAAGAAAATTCAACGCTACACAGCGTGTATTTCATCGCTTTTATTAGTCTGACATAAATTTTTTCCATTCGCTGATCAAGATTAACAAAATTAATAATATCATATCTAAGCGCACTCGTATTTAATTAAAAAATCAGAGAAAAATTACCAGTATAATCTCTCTTCCTCCGCGGTATTAAGGGATTTCTATTTTGAGGTTGAATATGAAGCCGTTCAGAGCGAATATGACCAGAATTTTCTGGGTCCGTACACCGAATTGAATTCAGAATACAGCATCACACGGTGGAAGGGGCGAGAGGAAAAAAGGGAAGAGTGAACAAAAGGGAAGGAAGGCATCGGGAAAAAGAATGGAGAGCAACGCGGTCGTCCTCGATGTGGAGGGAAAGAATTTCCACGTCCGCTTATCGGTTCGACCGATTATTTTTGCTTTTCGAACAGACCTTCGTACCATAGTATCATCGCACCCGTATAATTATACCGCGTCTCTTTTTGCTCGTTTACGTTCGGCCCTTCCGGCCCACCTCTCTTTCTCGCTTCTCTCTTTCCTCCGCGTTCTCTGCCTTCTCACGGTTAGGTTGCTCGCTTCATCATAAAATACGCGGCCTTTAAGCGCAGTCTCTTTCCAACCCTCCCTCGTTCCCCCCTCGATTATCGCGAAACTGCGCTTCCTTTTTCTCCATCTTCCTCGCGCCTCTAATTTATTGCGGGTGCGATCCTTGGCCCGTTCTTGCGAAGCGGAGAACATCGTGAGCGACATCGATTCGAAGTTACGAGAGATGTTATCCATCGCCAATTAGGTTCGTGTATTTTCCCGTGAAATTTATTCACGTGCACGATTCTCTAATTACGTATCTGTCTCACTGAGACAGAATAGGATTGTTTATCTCTATTATTACTGCAACAACATAAAATTATCATCTCTGGAATGCAATTTCTGACACAAGTTTCGCGTCGGTTGGCATTTAAAAAATGTTTTTGCGGTACACTCAGATCGCTCGCAAGGAATACACAAGGTGGTGTACACCGTATATATGTATAAGAGATACGAAAATGGAACGCCTACGCGCGCCGCGTGCCGCGTGCATCGGATTATGATGACGGGGTGCAAGTATATCCGTCGCGCAGCTAATGCACGCCTACAATATCGTACGTGCGCGGGTAAGGCAACGAGAAGGTGCCTCAGGTATACCCCTCTACCACCTCTACCTGTACGTGAAAAGGAGCCTTCCACGCGAGGAGATCCAGTTTCTCTGGATATTGGTTATCGATCCGGTCGCGAGCTAGTCGCCTTTGTCGTTCCGCGCGAACGAGTGTATCTTGCGCATTGCAAGAAGAACCACGGGATCATTACGTTTTGTGTCGTTGCTTCGAGACAGTCACAAAGAAGAAATGCATTCTACGTCAAAGACGGAATAGTTGCCTTTACGCGAGAAACCGTATTTCGCTGTTACTTTTTCGATGATAATAACGCGAGATTTTATTTTTGCTGTTCCCAATTAACAGTGTATTGCATGTATTTTTTAACCAAATGAAAAAATTAGAAAAAATTAGACATTTCTCTTATATTGTATTCGGAAGAAAATACGCGAAACCTTTGATGTAACAGAACTTGGTACAAAAATTATTTTAGAGAGAAGTATACGGAAAAATGATTTTGCTAAAGTATCTGAAAAAGCTATAGATGCACATCTGAAAATAATTTTGTTGGATCATAAAAATAATTACTTAGAACTCTCAAGCATGATGAGCAAAGATGCAAAAAGTTTTGATATTCTAGGAGTACGTTTACCTAAGTATTCTACATAATTATTTTGATGAATCAATAAAATCATTTCCAGATCTGTATCTAGCTAAATTTTTAGATATTTCAATAAAATTATTCTTTCCATGTCAATATGTTTTTAAAAAACAATTGAGATGAAATGGTGAAATTTTCATTAAAAATATAAAATTGTATTGTTGAATATAAATATTGACCCTATGACTGTTCCATATGTGTGTGTGTGTGTGTGTGTGTGTGTGTGCGTATACTCATTTTTTAACAAAAGTATATAAATTTTCAGTTTCAGTTATTTTTTGTTGAAATTATACATTTGATGTATCCTTAATAAAATAAATTCTTAAGTTGATTTGCTAACGTTATTTTTATATATCGATCAAATTTATAATTTGCTACAATGCTGATTCTAGAGAGAAAAATATTCGACGTTTCGCCTCACCTAAACCATAAATCCATGAAAAACTGTTGTAACTGCGTTTAATAGCGATTCCATTTTGCCGAATTATTATTTCTCGCGCGATCGCCCTTTCACGGTCGGCGTTTTTCGGCATCGTTCGTCTCAGCGAATTTTTTGCCCAACGATTTATGGCCGCGATCCGAAGACCCGGCCGACACGCTCAGCTCTGCCCTTTTCGTCGGCCTGATCTCTCGATCATCGATAATACGTGGCATCGTTCCAAGTACCACGGGATTTTGATCCGCCGCACCGTTTCTTCTTTCGTTAGCTTTTTTGGCTCAGTTTCTCTACTACGAATCGCTGGTTCAGCAATCCTTACGAATGTTACATGAAAATATAATCACGTTTTTTTTTTGTTGTCGATGGAACTCGATAGATTAATGTTTAAAAAGCCATGCAAAAGGCTTACTTGTAAATGCGCGTTCTCACTTTCGTTTATATCGCTGTTCCGTATCTTTCTTCATAGAGGAATCTCTGCTGCCCTCTGTGAAAAAGTTCTCGCTTTTATTTGCATAACGTTGACTCGTTTAACTTTAACTTTCCGGACATAAAAGATGATGTCTCGCTAAAACGCGAAATTGTTATCAAAGATTACCATGAAGTTTTTCAGCACTAAGCACGTCAGTGATGGAATTGCTTGGAGAAGTTTCTCTCTTCTTTAAGGATAGAGATTTGTATGGGCGAGTATAAAAGATCCGCAAAATTAAGGATCGCGTGAAATATGCATCGACATATTCGCATGGGTCTCTCTATTCCCATACCAACAATCGCTCCTCTCTAGGTCAACCCAATTCCACAATCCGTGATATATAACACAAGATTCGCGAGTGGTTTACTTGCCCGCCCGAGTTTTCCGACCGTAGGAAAACCCCGTGACATTTAATAACCTTTTGTCACGAGAGAAACGATCGCATTGGTCGGATGTGCATTGCGACATCGTATTTCGCTGTTGCGAAAAGCAATATGCTAGGAAAGACAAAGGAAAAAGGGAAAGAAAGGATAAAGCGGTTGATGAGCGGCTTTCGGGCTCTATTTATATTACTATTTATATTACAAGAATTTTTTCTGTTTAACTTTTGGAGATAATTTCTTTCCATTTACATGGTTTTTGCTGAAATATTAAAAAATTTAATTAGATAGAGAAAAGCATTTTATTGGAGCATTAAAATAAAAAAATCGTTCATCTTTTCACGCAGTCCTATTTTTTTAACTTTTATTTTTAGAGACTTATGGTAATATAGAGACTAGACGGACAGAGAATGCCTTGTACGTCGATCGTGATTTCAATTCGACAATTCTTTCTTGCTCGCGACAATAAGTAGCGCGCAAAGTGCCATAAGCGGATGAAACGCGATAGTCTGGCGGCTGTCCCAGTTGAGAAGTGACCCGAAAGAATTCACTAACTTTCCGAAAAGCCGCGGTTACGGGAACTCGCGCCAAATTGCCAAATAAATCAGGTCTTAACTACCCTCCTCCCTCCGCCGCAATTGCGGCGCTCTTTGGCTTCATCCTGTCTCCGCTGTGATTTCTCGAGGGCCGGACAATCTTCCGACCACGTTAAACCTCCGAACCCTTCGTGTACTGGTACTGGTTAGCGTGATCTTGTCCGGACGCGCATGTGTTGCCAAATGGCCGTAGTGATTGGTAGCCAGATGCTTCGGTCTCGTAAACCACTCATCTTCGGACGCTGGTACAGCTCTGTTCTGTAATTTCGCATATATTATTTTACTGTGTTCCGCGCGATTCGCGGAAATTAAATCAAGTATATTTATTAAGCGAGTCTTGATAAAATTTTTGTGTGTGAATTTTAAACAATAATGAATATGATTTTTCAAAAAAATATGAATAAAGTATACAATAAAAAATATATACAATAAATATTATACTATTAAAAATATACTATATACTGTGTTTGTTGATTGTAATTTTTGATCGAATAAAACGAAATTAATTCCGAAAGGAGGTAAAACAATGTAACGCTACAACATTTGCAGAAACGTCCTAGGAACAGGACGTTATTGACGTGAAATCAATAACGCGATCAAACGCAATAATGACGAGAGGATAAATCAGATTGTTTATAATTCCCTGTGCCTCCCAATAATTAATTTTAGTTGTTTGCGAACGATACCGGCGTTTATCGCGTTCGATAACAACGGACGTCGCGGGAAACAAAAAAACAGCAAACGCGATCGAGGGTATTTGGTTTAAAGGGAATTCGTAACAGCATATTTTCAATTATACGCGCATATCTGTGTGCAAACGTACACTCTTCTACAGACACACACATATATACGTAACAAGCGTACTCGTGCTCCTTTCTCGAAAATGAATGTCATAAATATTTTGCTGGATATACACACGGGTGTAGAGCAGCGATACATTAACCTTGTCGCTCGATCGATAAACTGCTGTTCCATCCGCCCTTTTTTGCACAGCGATATTTCAGCGTCAAGGATCAAAGTGCATCAAAGGATCCGGGACTACAGTGTGTATCGATGTAGTTTGAAAATTAACTTGCCCAGACGATGCAACTTGTGCTCGCGGAGGTGCACCACGCGCGCGCGTTGTAAAAAAAAAAAGGTGGCAGCACGTGCATTTCCATCGGCTAAGGTTCGGATGAGAGGAAAGATACCGTGCGGTGCGCACTCGGCTTTGTTCGCGGCTAGATGTTGTCTTTTTCAACGTTTTTTTCGGCCGTTTACGCTTCAAAGCGACGCCCGTGGGAATCGTGCAGCGTGTAAGACGATTATGTTACAGCCCCTGTGTTCTCTGCGTGGCGTAGAATTCGAGAAATAAAGCTAGTTGAATCGACGTACTATACTACATTTACAGCAGCATTTATAATATATCCGGTTACGTTTTTTACAAATTACACTGTTTTTTACTGGTTGACTGGTCGTGAGAGCAATTGCAACGAGAAAATAATTTTCTAAAAAGATTTTGCTTTTTACCCGTAAAATACAATTTTTATGGATTTAATATTTATGGATTACTGCATAAAGAGAAAAAAAGCACGTAAAATCGTAAGCGCGCGCAACTCGAAAATATTATTAAATAATTTCTAAATTTTTTAGTGACGTTTTTGTGAAGCTCTTCATAGAGAAATTAATTTTAAATAATATTTCTCTCCACTATACCGTATAAAATTGGCTAAAAGAGAAAGGGAGGGACTTTACGATTATGACAAATTTTATGTTTAAAATCACTAGTGGAAAATGATCAGCTCTATGGATAACAACCCTGTGTCATATTTGTCATCTTACCCCTTTCGTACTTTCGACGTAATCCTTCCAAGACCCAGTAGACATTCTCGAAGGTTCGTCGAGAATCCAGAGTTCTTCAGCAAGTTCTCAAGGACGTAGGCACACTTGACCCGTTAAAACTATCGATTCGCGAGGAGAAAGATATGCCGCCGATCTTACCTTCTCGATCCAATTTCCTCTCTTCCGAGCGTAATATTAACTTTACCTTAATTTAACTTGCTATCATTATTAATTCGGGAACGAGTCGACGCGTGCGCGGTCTAACTTCGGTCGAGTCAACCCAATTCCTTCGTGAATTTTGCGGCTTTAGAACCACAGTTGGGGTAGCGTCGTGCAAACAGTCGTTGGTGACGCGTTACTGCACTCGCATGGCGGAATAACGACCGAAATATAACGTAGAAACTCGACCGCCCGTTGACGCCATTTACGTCCCCGATTCTCTGCATCCCGCACCGGATTAACGTTGCGCGCGTTCTCGACCGACGTGAATGACTGCCTGTGGAAATGATACACATACAGTGGGTCACGGGAACATCGTGTTCCCTCCATATATGAATCGCGAGTCAACACTCCGCGGGTTCTCTACTCTACTTACTAAACCTACTGATTGCGGTAGTTAGCCGCGCAAGTTATTACTCGGTAAAGAAACAGAAAACCACGGTGATCGTGTGTTTCCTCCCTTCGTGCCTGTCAGATTTAATTTCAAGTTTTAATTGGAGATTTTTAAATGAAGTTTTAATTTGAAGTTTTAAATTCAAAGTTTTAATTCCAAGTTTCGCCGAGCAGGATAAATATATAATTATATTCTTGTAGTCTCTCTCGTCGCGAAACTTGAGCTATATACACGCGGGGACTACGGACGCGGTCTAGTCATTTTTCTAACGTTCCTGTTTACTCGAGAACTTCTTTAGAAAATATCGCTAACCTCCCGATGCAGCAATGTTTTTGCGAATAACACCGACTTCTTTCGATTTCCATTGAAATTTCTGCGAACTCTCCTGACAGTCGATTCTTCTCCCGTTCAAACTACAACCGAGTTTCGCTTCGCGATTTTCCTAGAGCACGAACTCTCTGTATGAGCTCAGATTTCCGCTTTCACTCAAAGTTTATTCCAAGTCTTACTTGAATATACAGTAGATTGAATACTTAACAAACCTTCAACTGAATCACGAATTGCATATGAATATGAATACGGTTCTTAAATGTCTAATATGATCATATTTTAACGTAAACGCGAATGCATCGTACAACCAATTATCAAAGTTATAATTCTAAATTTCGAATCTCATTGAATAAGGATGTTCTGTGTGTACACTGCGAAAAAATGGATTTTGGTACTTGCGGCTATAATTACATATATATTATATTTATGGTTATTTCTGCTATAATGTTAATAATGTATATAGTTACATGGTTGTTTCAAAATATGACTATAAATTACCATTAAATTATAATAACTGCAACTATTTTTATAATAATAATGGCTATAAAATTATAGTCATTTTCGGTTACCGTGCAACCATGTATATACATATAAATGGATGGGTGGAATAAAGGCACAATTTTACTTAGGACCTTTTTCTGAAGATTAACTTTTTTATGTAACATCGCAATAGAGAAGTATTGCAACATGTAACTTTTTAAAGACATGAATAAATTACATGAATTTATTCGATACTATATCCATTTGTGTATAATAAAAAAGTAGCAAGTTATTTTAATTTTTATTAAAATCAAGATTTTGTAATTAGGCCTTTACTCTGCTCATCCCCTCATATATTTATTAATAAAACTATATGTAGTTATTATTATTAACATTATAGCACGAGTAATGTTCATAATTATGTAATAGCATGTAATTACAGTTACATATACCAAAAATTTTTCTTTCGGCGTAGGGAAACGTTTATTAAAGATCTTATTGCAATTGCCTTGTTATCGTAATGCAAAAAGCTCGTTTTCCACGAAGACATTATCTTGATGATGAAAATAACGCGGAAGTTCGGCCGTTGACATCTCGTTTGGCATGTATGCAACGGATGCATTCGCGCGGCATGAATGGTCGACCAGCTGACTGTTTTGTTCTCTGCGGTCGTTTAGACAGCGATACGCGATTGCGTAACTGTCGTAACCGGCGCTTTCTGTAATGGGTTCTACGCACTTGGCACTCGTACGTACGCGAGGAGTTATTAACCCTTTCAGCTGTTAAACATTGTAACGTTACGCGCTTTAGATACTGTTAACATATGAATATTATACTTATATGAAAAAATATCGCACTTGTATCCGGAACGAACAATTTTGCTCAAGTATCTATACACTCACAAAAAAAGACAATAGTATCAACCATAAAAATGATAGCTGTACAAGTTTTATGTGTAAAATTAAATTGTGTATATATATATAATTGAATAAACTATTTTATAATTATTGCAACTACAAAACAGTTTACTCAATTAAGTACATTAGTTTATTTAATTGTATAAATTAATTCTATGTATAAAACTTGTATAATTGTCATCTTTCTAGTTACTGTTATTATCTCTCTAAATTTCACTCTCGAAGAATGATAGTTGCGTCAGTCTGGCAGGAGTGAAATTTTCACTCTTAGAGAGTGAAGAATCACTCTTCGAGAGTGAAAAATCACTCCAAGCGAGAATCAGTTTTCAATCTCTGCGAAGAATGAATAATTTCACTCTCCGAAAGGAGAGACTGAAGGTATGTATAATAAATGTTAATACAATCTTGACAAAGTTAGGCTTATTTGACGTGATTTTGCACAAAACGAACGAATATTGCAGAGAAAAGCGGTTCGCTCTGCCTCGCGAACCGAGATATTAATCATTAAACTATCACTTTTCTTAGGGTGAAATTTCACTCACAAAAATTTCGAGTGATATGTTTTTTTTTTCTTTAAGTGTAAAAATTAAGTAAGTGCAGATCTGAAAATAATTTTATTGGACCATCAAAATAACTGTATAAGACATACTGGCTGTTAGAATAAATAATCAAAACTTTTTCCAACATTGATGCTTAAGATAATCCTAAATACGTAATTATTTTGCCGATCCAACAAAATTATTTTCAGATCTGTATCTAGCTGAACTTTTAAATACTTCAGCAAAATATTATGTTAAAGAACGATATCGTTCTTTACTTGTACATTATGATTATTTCATCAAATATAAGTGAATGAAACAGAATCATTCGCAGAGAACCCTTTAAGGACGTTCTCCAAAAAATCCATTTTTTTTTTAGATTTTCCTGAAACTTACAGAATAAGCTTGTTTTAGTGTCCTGAACATATGTGCTTTAAAATTCAATACCCAGAGCGGGATTAAAAATCAAGATATTCCACTTCAAAGTTGAAGCGTTTAAAATATACAGGGTGTATACAAAGTCCCGGACTCCTTAAATATCTTAAAAAGTAATCATTTTTGAGAAAAATGTTTTATACAAAAGATGTAGGGTTGAAAATGATCTATTGACTGACCTTATCAATTTGACCTTGGATGGTGCCACCAAGGTCAAGTCAAGGTCAAATCGATTTTTTTAAACGAAACACCCCATTTTTGATTCTAGAATCTAATAGCTGAGGTCGGGAGCTTTCCAAAACACTATAATAAAGCCTCTTTTTAATTAGTACTTTTCAAGTTATGAGAGTTGAAAGTTACAGAACCGCCGCGGCATTAGCATTGCCTAAGCTAAGATGATCGTATCCATTTTAATGATGCGAGGATGGGGTGATCATAGGAGGTCTTACGCAAGCGACAAGACTTTTCAATCAATTTTTTAGAAATAAAGACAATGGTATATCTAAATCAACTGTCATTCGTTTGAGCATTTGTCATTCCTTTAACCTAGCTCGCCTTACCTATTTTTAATTACTTTCTCGCCTAGACCCCACCGGGATCTGGAACTTCGTCAAGTTATATCTCTGAATAGAAAACATATTTTTAACTTATCACATGCAAAATTAATATCTCTAGAATAAGACGAGAACAAATAAACAAAGATGAGACAAAAAATATTTTATTCTTAAATTACATCATAAAAAGTTAAAGTCTGAATTGCAATGTGAAAAATCGCATTAGATACGTCATATCCCAGTATGGCGAGCTAGGATTAAAAGAATATTACATATTATAGCAAATACTCAAATTGGCGTCCCTCCGCAGTCTGACAATGTGATAGACGATTATAAAAACTTACTGCGTTTCTACAGAATTCGCAAGATATTGTTCTAAATTCATTTATTATTCGTTGACGTAAATCATTAAGATTTCGAGGTTTAGTATTATAAATTTTTCCCTTTAAATATCCCCACAAAAAATAATCGAGTGAATTTAGATCAGGCGATCGTGCTGGCCATTCAATGTAACCCCTTCTTCCTATCCACCTCTTCGGAAAAACTTCATTCAGATATTGGCGTACTCGTAAACCGTAGTGAGGTGGCACCCCATCTTGCTGGAACCAAATGTCATTGAAGTTTTGACGAGCGATGTTTCGGATTGCCGGAATTATTTTATCTTGAAGCATGGCTAAGCAATTGTCAGCGTTTTAATAAATTACCTTGAATAAAGAAAGGCCCAATAATGGCTTCATTTAAAATTCCAGCCCTTACGTTGACTTTTTGCTGATTCTGAGTATGTGCCTCGTACATCCAATGAGGATTTTCATTGCTCCAATATCTGCAATTATGTCGATTTACATTCCCGGTTAACTCAAAAGTAGCTTCATCTGAAAAAATAATGTCTACAAGTAAAAGATTTCTATCGATATTTAACATCATACTTTCACAAAATTCAATGCGACGATCAAAATCATCTTCACATAGTTCCTGCGCCAGATGGATCTTATATGGACGAAATTTCTCCTTTTTTAGAATTTTATGAACTGACATAGGATTGATGTCGTGTTGTTGTGCAACTTTGCGAACTGAATTACACGGATTTTCGATAAAAGACTGTAGAACATTCAATCATTTATCAGGATTTGTAGCTATTGCTGGTCTACCTTGTCTATTACAGTTTTTTACGAAACCTGTTTCTTCAAAACGTTGTACAGTACGAATAACAGTCGATTTAGATATACCATTGTCTTCGTTCCTAAAAGTTTGATTGAAAAGTTCTGTCACATGTGCGTAAGACCTCCTACGATCACCCCATCCTCGCATCATTAAAAGGGATATACGCTCCTGTACAGTAAGCATT